>NC_136511.1:102859193-102891693 GCF_053919585.1 Euprymna scolopes | reverse complement strand
CGCACCTGACATCCATAGAATGGAAATATGTCACAAAGTTTAACAAGGTTTTTTTAATATAGATCCACAGAATATCGTGATAAGTGTTTCAGTGTGAACAGGTATGGCATAATAAATTATGGGGTTTATCTTTTACTTTTACTTTCATCGTATTTTGCTTTGGTTTTGATACCCCAAAATTCGAAGCTATCTCTTTACAACCCTTCCTTTTCATAAATCAGAATCCATTTTCTGTAGGCTGTTTTTGAACCCATTCAACGACGGGTATTTTTGCTAGTATACATATATATATATATATATATATATATATATATATATATATATATTATTTGCCACTATGTTTAAATATGTAATAAAAAGGGACCGCACACAAAAACTCAGTATTATATTAGTTCGTATATTAGTTTCGCCTATTTACAGACATTTGAGAGTAAAGGATAATCGGAATATACTTGGGATACAATTTCTGAACACATAACGAAATAAATTGCGAGTGTGCAAGATGTCAAGTAACTTCGTTTTAATTCGTTCCTTAATTCCTAGTTCTCTTAATTTTTTTTTTCTTTAAAAAGTCTATTTCACAGCTTCTATTTATGGGATACATTCTACCAACAAGGAAAAACTATCATTTCTAAAGCAAATAGCAAGTAAAATTATCTGTTTGCAACTCGCCGTAGGTTCGCTTCATTGTTTTTTGCTTGTTTTTTTTTTTTTTTTACAGTTCGTGATTCCTTGAAAGTATTTATATAGAAATACTTCCGTTTCTAATTCTAACTTTTACGTGTTCTTCTTTACTTCTTTTTCGTTTTCGTTTTTTTTTTTTTTGTTTTGTTTTCTAAGATTTAAACGGTAAAGTTGTCGCCCTAAAGAAAACAACACTACAGTTTTATTTTAAAACTTTTATTGAAAAAAAATCAATTCAGGTAACTTGAATATGTAGTAGAGCTGACATCTATTCAATATAGCCGCCTTTAACCTCAATCACCGCCTCAATACGGACTCGAAACTGGGAGTATGCCTTTTCTACAAACGCCGACGGGGGCTCGGCAAATACTCGACAGATCAGATGGCGGTGATCAGGCTAGCTTTAGTATTGTAGGAGGTCATGTTGGTGATGTTCCCGACGATATGACCAAACGAAGTACTCTAACGGTTTCAGGTCGAAGGAGGAGGGAGCAGTGAGAGAATCGTAGTACTCCTTCTAAAGACAAGCCTGGGTCTCTTTGGACTTGTGTGCCGGCACAGACCTGCTGACACACCCAGGGTCTGCCAGCGGCCACCTGATTTCACCAGGATATCACTACACTCTTCAGCACATCCAGGTACACTTTAATATTGACTTTCCAACCTTCCGGATGTTGCAATCGATTTACAGGAGGCCAAACCTGATCTATTGCACCGGTGCGAAACTGGCAGTGATCCGACTGCTTCCCTTGATAAGTTCGCGATTAAAAGATACTTAAACTTGACATCAAAATCTTATTCCTAAAATCGTCATTGGCATGGAATATGTGCCTAAATTAGAGATGTCTTTTCATGTGATAGAGACATCTCTAGAGAAGATCTTAGATTGCCCTATATGTGATTCAAAGTAGCATTGGCTCCCAACACCACCTTTACATTTGCCCTCTATCGTCTCCATTGTTACTCCATGAGTTACTACCATTGAGAATATCTCTGTGAAAATTGATAACATTCTGTCTGCTTATCCTTCGGCTAACATTCACGTATCAATATTCACAATGCTGAATGATTGGTCCACTCAAACAAGACGGATAACGATGGGGAGGGGGTCCTGCCATTATTTCTCCATTGCTTATGAACTAACACAAAGTGTTCACAAACCCACCCGTATGCCTAACACTGACGAACAGTATGCAAGTCTCTTACAACCTGCCCATAATTGTGCTCATCCTCCGTTTTGTCTCCATTGGGATCTTCTGATCACTCGTTATGATAAAAACAAAATGTAATAAGTTCTCAGATGTACCTCTCCATCGTACTGTATATCGATACTCTATGATTGTTTGGGATAACTTCGGAACATTTATTTCAGATATACTGCTGTGTTCCATGTTTAAAAAGACCGTGTCCCATATAGTATCTGATCCGACGGAATATAATTGTCGGTATAGATCGCTTCATACTCTCCAAGAAATTCCAGCAAAAGCTTAATAGCCAACTGTGGTTCGCTCCAGAATGTGCCGCTGTCATTGTACATTGAACAGTAACCAATATTTCCATTGCTTTCAACAATATAGATATGAAATTAATCTATATATCTATAAAAGTGAACGTATCTGTCTGGCTGTCTGTCTGTCTGTGTGTCTGTCTGTCTGTCTGTCTGTGTACATTTCCCTACGCAATAACTCTGTCAATTTTTAGTCTATAGACTCGAAATTTGAAATACCGGGTACCGAGATTTGGGAAAATCGATGTGACGGGTGTCAGCCAGAAATTTGGCTGTTAAGGGGTCAAATTTCAACGATTTGACCTTTAAGAACTCTACCAAACTCCTCCGACAATTTTGGGTCTAGACACTTGAAATTTTAGATATAGGTTCCTTGAACCTGGATCTAACTTAATAAAGTGATTTGAGCCCGAAACTATAAATTTTAAGGGGTCATAATAGGGGTCAAAGTTTTAAAAAATTAACCATTTTTTTTGTTTTTGTTTTTTTTGCACAGCATACACCTCCAAACACCCGAGCAACGCCGGGCACCCCTGCTAGTGATATTATAAAACTATACCTTTAGGATTGCTAGCAACCACTGTAAAAGAGCAATAAAGGGTGTGAGGGATTCCTATGCTCTTTGCGTAAAGTTTAGACTTAGCAGCAGCTTGACGCTCATCAGGTTTCGCGAATAACAAACAGGGTCGTGAACAGAGATGTGTCCAAAAACCAAACCATTACCAATGAACCTGGGATAATTTCATTAGAATTTGACAAAGAAAAACTCTTTGCCAAGAACTTTTCAGCAAATTTTACCCTTTTCGATCACATCGGCGCTTATGAAAAAGAGATGCTCGCAGTTCCGGACCCGTATCAAAGCGGTGATTGAAGCTGAAGGCGGCTGCTTACCCTCCTTATTTCATTCGGTGTCTGAAAATACGCTATGCGACATTCAAATATCTGTGTGTGATGTTGTCAAGTTTATCAAAGTCCTTTATTCAAGTAAAGCAACTGACCCCGACGGCATTCCAATCAAGTGCTCAAAAGGCTTCAACCAGAACTAGCTTCCATACTTACAAAGCTGTTTAAATGTTGCCTAAGGTGAAATGCTTCCCAACACACTGGAAAACTTCATCAGTCTGTCCCGTATTTAAAACTTCTGGAGATCAGTCATCTGCCTCTCACTACAAACCAATCAGTCTCCTGTGTGTCATGAGTAGGGCTGTGACAACAGCATATTCTTTTCATTGTTTTGACTCTTTAGTATATATCCGTTAATATCTTATGTTTTTATATAAACGAGTGTGGTTCTCGGTTGATTAAGTGTGTCTAACTGTGTCGGATATATACCCGAGAGTAAAAAGAATGAAAAGAATATTCTGTTGTTACAGCTCTAGTCATGATTAAATTGCTGGAATCTATGATAACTAGAGAAATGGTCAACCACCTCAGCAGAAATAACCTTCTCGGTCACATGCAATATGGTTTCCGTTCTACTAGATCTGCAGCTGATGTGCTAACTGTAATATCACATAATGAATCTATCGACAAGGGCTTCGTTTCTCGAGCCATAGCTATACACATATCCGAGGCTTTTGATAGGGTATGGCATAAAAGTCTACTTTACAAGATTTCCAACAATGGAATAGATGGAAATTTCCTCTCAATTATTAAATCCTTTCTCTCTTATAGGTTTATAAGAGTAGTCGTCGATCGGCAGAAATCAGAAGCTGTGTCCAACTGCCTTGATCTTCATAAATCATCTCCCCCAATCACTTCTTAGATCATTTGTAGACATTTATATATACGATACTACAATCTATAGCAACACTTCAAAAACCGATATTGACTAAGATCTTTCTTATTCCCTCTCTCTTCTGATTTTAAGCACGTGGTACAATAGGGAAGAAGGTGGCTTCGCTCTTTTCTTACTAATCGCTCTAACTCCCATCTGGCTCCAATTGAAATGAATGGCTTTCGTCTTGGGGGATCACTATGTCTTGACAAACCTCTGGGACTGGCCTTCACTCCTTATCTGAAATGAAACAACTCTGTTGCCAAGATTGCTGGAAAAATGGTTGGATCATTCTACTACCCCAGTAGGTATCTTACTACCGATACCATTTTCTATCTGTATAAGAGCCAAATACGTGCTAAAATGGAATACTGTTGCCATATCCGGGCAGGAGTTTTTCGGCGCACCCTATGTTTGGTTTTATAGAGTTCAAAACCGGATTCAAACCCTTTTCTATTCTCTGCAACACCTTTCCAATAAAAGAGACATTGTGAACCTGTCTCCGCTCTATCTTTATTTTCATGGCAAGTGCTCGTCTGACCTAAAATCTATGGTTCTCCTTTGCCAAACTTTCACAAAAACACTCGACTAGCTACACCCGTCTTCCCTCACTATATATCTGTGCATAAATCTAAACGCAGATACCATTAACAAAAATTTTTTCATAGAACTGCTCGCCTTCTTTTCTGGAACTGTTTCCTGGCAGATTACAATATGGTAGTGTTCAATGTAAACAAATTCCCTTAAATCATCCAAATGCTATCCAATCTACACCATTAACGATTACTGAACTACCACCTTTCATTAATCCTTATCCTCGAGTGGCTTTCTGGCCTTGATACGTTGGTGATTTAATATATATATATATATATATATATATATATATATATATATATATATATATAGTCATCCACAGATAGACTGTTTCGCTGCTTTTCAGTGCGATTAGACTAGCACTCACCTCAAGCCTGTATTGAAACTCGACTGTCAGTGCTTCTAACCGTGACGCTGTTTGGGTGCTGCTAAGATAGTTATGCGTAATTACAATCGTTAAACATTGTTTATATGTGTCTGCGTCCGTAGATAACATTTAATCCTTTTTTTATGTTTGAAACAACACGACTTTGCGACAAAAATCATTTCACACTACAGAGTTTCGTACCCAGATCGTATGTTTTGTCTGCGGTCTTTGCATCTCCACTGCCTCACATCAATTGCCATAATTTTCAGCGCTTATATCTTCACGCCTTAATTTTAAAATATGCCGCGGCATCCCATCGATGCTCAAGTTTTAGCATATTGCATTCCAGTAATTTAGTCTCTTCCGTATTGCGTCCTACATCGGGCATCGGTAGCTTCACCCAAATTTACAATTTGGTTTGTCCTTGCTTATCGATTTATGAGAATGTATCACATGGGTGCCTTCATTCATAATCAAAAATTGATCTATGCAGCAGTCTATTCCTTTTGTCCGACCTTAAGTGCTAGATTTTACCAGACTTGTAGCTCTTCAAGTGATATCAATTCTCTCTCGGCAATTGCTTTTACTGCTCGATGATGTTGCTCCACTATCCTATTCTTTCGAGCCTATAGGCTGTCCTGTGATATCTTTTTCTGCGACCAAAGCTTCTGACTCAGCATATAACTTTCTCCAAATTGCTTGTCTCCAAGGTGCATAGTGAATAACTCGCAAGTATGCGAGTCACGTAATTTGAATCGTGCTGAATTTAAATAAAACAGAAAAAAAAAAAACGTATTTGATTTTTAATGAAGATTCAACATCAAGCACTGCAAACTGCCTGAATCTAGATTGTGTGTTATATCAATAACTAACGTCTTCCAATTGTTTGTGATCCTAATTTCATCAAGATTATGTCTGTTCGTGATAGTATCGATTGATTGACATCAAACACAATTATTATCATCATTTAAACTGTATCTCGTTTTATAATTGAATCAATTTTCGCGCCAAATATAAGATTCTGTTCTTTCTCATGTGATGTAAGCCATGGGACTCTTCTAGTTCTCTGATTCCTAGACAGCATACTGGGGTCGCTTCCTTCTCAACTAATCACTGTTTGTTTATTTGTGTAAGGGTATCTTTTTTTTTTCTCATTGAAGGCACAAACACTGAATCTATTCGCTGTCCAAATTTGAATATTCACTTCCCAAGTATTTATATTCTCCGCATTGCAATCATTTTTCTGCTTTTTGTTCGTATTATTCCGTTCTTCTTTACAGTAGAGTTCACCCAATGTAGTACCGTGGCTGAATCAGTTCTTATTTCTATCTATCTCTATCCCAATTTTTAACTAAATTGATACATTCCATGCCATCATATAATTTGGTCACGTTAATGTGATTATAGTTATTTTTACTCGGCTGCATCTTCTTTGATCAACTATGTACGTTGCTATATTGCTTGCACTGCACCACACCGCCACTATATTTGTTTTAAGTATGTGCCAACCTCCAGCAACAGTATTCTCCTTTCTGCATTAGTTATAATCTCCTGCATTATTTTGATAGTCTTGCTATCAACCCTGCCTTCCCAGCCTACTCCACTTGCTTTTTTTTTACGTAACTGCATACCAGTCGCAACCATCCAACAATTTGATAATGCGCCATCAATTTGCCACAGATAGAGCACAACTGTAGTCTACTTATTTCTGTGGGCATTTTATGGATCTCCTTGCCTCTTCTGAACATTAGCCCATTCATCTTTTTCTTATCAACTTAAGGCCCGGTTCTGCTCCTCTACTAAAAGATTTTGGCGGCTTTTTGACAGCGCAAATCCCTTAAAATGCTCCCACAACTTCCTTTGCCACACCTACCATTATGTTTTCAACATACAATGGAGGAATGGAATAGTGGAGCGACATTATCTGACAGGGACAGTGAAGGCAATAGCCGCGAGATGATTAGTATAACCTGAAGAGCTACCAGTCTGGTAAAACATAGCAGCTAAGGTCGAACACAGGGAGAAGAGACTGCTGCATGAATGAATGCACCCACGAGATACATCCCCAGAAATATATAAGCAAGAGCAAGTCAGAATCCAAATAGGAGAAGAGGTTTGGGTGAAGTTACCCAATGCACGATATACGACGCAATACAGAAGAGACTAAATTATTGGAGTGCAATATTCTAAAACGTACTTGGGTTAGGATTAGTGTTATCTTATTTTCTTTGACACAGTTATTAGGACGGCTGACATAATATTTGGTGCAATATTAAATCCAAATTCCAACTGTGTCAATTTCTTTTTTCGTAGCAAACCATCTAGTACTGTTATGGTTCCTTTGCCACATGTAGCTTCAAGTGGGCAGACTTAAAGTCCACAATCGCAGTTTACTTTCTCATCTTCTTGTCACATACGTCTATTATGTCGCTCCGTGTACAAAACGGTTCTATAACCGAAAATCTAATACTGATATGATTATACTTTTTATTGCCTGGAACACTACCATCAACGATAACACATCTTTAGCTTCACACTTTCATGGTAAGAGAATACCATCTCGTATCCATCTTTCCATCTCCTTCAAAAACTCTAAGTTTTTCTCTTTTTCTTCGAGGATTTCTTGTATAGTTTATATTGTTCTGTAACATTAGTCTATATTGTTCTGTAACAATAGTTTATATTGTTCTGCAACAATGGTTTATATTGTTCTGTAACATTAGTAAATACTGTTCTGTAACATTAGTTAATATTGTTCTGTAACAGTAGTTTATATTGTTCTGTAACAATGATTTATATTGTTCTGTAACATTAGTTTATATTGTTTTGTAACATTAGTTTATATTGTTCTGTAACATTAGTTTATATTGTTCTGTAACAATAGTTTATATTGTTCTGTAACAGTAGTTTATATTGTTCTGCAACATTAGTTAATATTGTTCTGTAACAATAGTTAACATTGTTCTGTAACATTAGTTTTTATTGTTCTGTAACAATAGTTTATATTGTTCTGTAACAATAGCTTATAGTGTTATGTAACATTAGTTTATATTGTACTGTAACATTAGTTTATATTTTTCTGTAACATTAGTTTTTATTGTTCTGTAACATTAGTTTATATTGTTCTGTAATAATAGTTTACATTGTTCTGTAACATTAGTTAATATTGTTCTGTAACAATAGTTTATATTGTTCTGTAACATTAGTTTTTATTGTTTTGTAACATTAGTTTATATTTTTCTGTAACAATAGTTAACATTGTTCTGTAACATTAGTTTTTTATTGTTCTGTAACAATAGTTTATATTGTTCTGTAACATTAGTTTATATTGTACTGTAACATTAGTTTATATTGTTCTGTAACATTAGTTTTTATTGTTCTGTAACATTAGTTTATATTGTTCTGTAACAATAGTTAACATTGTTCTGTAACATTAGTTAATATTGTTCTGTAACAATAGTTTATATTGTTCTATAACATTAGTAAATATTGTTCAACATTAGTTTTTATTGTTCTGTAACAATAGTTTATATTGTTCTGTAACATTAGTTAACATTGTTCTGTAACATTAGCGAATATTGTTCTGAAACATTAGTTTATATTCTTCTGTAACATTAGTTTATATTGTACTGTAACATTAGTTTATATTGTTCTGTAACATTGGTTTATATTGTTCTGTAACATTAGTTAATATTGTTCTGTAACAATAGTTTATATTGTTCTGTAACATTTGTTTATATTGTTATGTAACATTTGTTTATATTGTACTGTAACATTAGTTTATATTGTTCTGTAACATTAGATTAATTGTTCTGTAACATTAGTTTATATTGTTCTGTAACAATAGTAACCATTGTTCTGTAACATTAGTTAATATTGTTCTGCAACAATAGTTTATATTGTTCTGTAACATTAGTTTATATTGTTCTGTAACAATAGTTTTTATTGTTCTGTAACAATAGTTTATATTGTTCTGTAACATTAGTTTTTATTGTTCTGTAACAATGATTTATATTGTTCT
Source organism: Euprymna scolopes (assembly GCF_053919585.1). Taxonomy (NCBI): domain Eukaryota; kingdom Metazoa; phylum Mollusca; class Cephalopoda; order Sepiida; family Sepiolidae; genus Euprymna; species Euprymna scolopes. The sequence goes on along the minus strand of NC_136511.1, from coordinate 102,882,743 downwards.
GTAACATTAGTTAATATTGTTCTGTAACATTAGTTTTTATTGTTCTGTAACAATAGTTTATATTGTTCTGTAACATTAGTTAATATTGTACTGTAACATTAGTTTATATTGTTCTGTGACATAAGTTAACATTGTTCTGTAACATTAGTTTATATTGTTCTGTAACATTAGTTTATATTGTTATGTAATATTAGTTTATATTGTTATGTAACATTAGTTTATATTGTACTGTAACATTAGTGTATATTGTTCTGTAACATTAATTTTTATTGTTCTGTAACAATAGTTTATATTGTTCTGTAACGATAGTTAACAGTGTTCTGTAACATTAGTTAATATTGTTCTCTGACAATAGTTTATATTGTTCTGTAACATTAGTTTATATTGTTCTGTAACATTAGTTTTTATTGTTCTGTAACAATAGTTTATATTGTTCTGTAACAATAGTTAACATTGTTCTGTGACATTAGTTAATATTGTTCTGTAACATTAGTTTATATTGTTTTGTAACATTAGTTTTATTGTTCTGTAACATTAGTTTTTATTGTTCTGTAACAATAGTTTATATTGTTCTGTAACATTAGTTTGTATTGTTATGTTACATTAGTTTATATTGTACTGTAACATTAGTTTATATTGTTCTGTAACATTAGTTTTTATTGTTCTGTAACAATAGTTTATATTGTTCTGTAACAATAGTTAACACTGTTCTGTAACATTAGTTAATATTGTTCTGTAACAATAGTTTATATTGTTCTGTAACATTAGTTTATATTGTTCTGTAACATTAGTGTTTATTGTACTGTAACATTAGTTTATATTGTTCTGTAACATTAGTTAATATTGTTCTGTAACAATAGTTTATATTGTTCTGTAACGATAGTTAACATTGTTCTGTAACATTAGTTAATATTGTTCTCTGACAATAGTTTATATTGTTCTGTAACATTAGTTTATATTGTTCTGTAACATTAGTTTTTATTGTTCTGTAACAATAGTTTATATTGTTCTGTAACAATAGTTAACATTGTTCTGTAACATTAGTTAATATTGTTCTGTAACATTAGTTTATATTGTTTTGTAACATTAGTTTTATTGTTCTGTAACAATGCCTTATATTGTTCTGTAACATCAGTTTACATTGTTCTGTAACATTAATCAATATTGTTCTGTAACAATAGTTTATATTGTTCTGTATCATTAGTTTATATTGTTCTGTAACATTAGTTTTTATTGTTCTGTAACAATAGTTTATATTGTTCTGTAACATTAGTTTGTATTGTTATGTTACATTAGTTTATATTGTACTGTAACATTAGTTTATATTGTTCTGTAACATTAGTTTTTATTGTTCTATAACAATAGTTTATATTGTTCTGTAACAATAGTTAACATTGTTCTGTAACATTAGTTAATATTGTTCTGTAACAATAGTTTATATTGTTCTGTAACATTAGTTTTTATTGTTCTGTAACAATAGTTTATATGGTTTTGTACTATTAGTTAATATTGTTTGGTAACATTAGTTAATATTGTACTGTAACATTTGTTTATATTGTTCTGTAACATTAGTTTTTATTGTTCTGTTACTATAGTTTATATTGTTCTGTAACAATAGTTAACTTTGTTCTGTAACATTAGTTAATATTGTTCTGTAACAATAGTTTATATTGTTCTGTAACATTAGTTTAAATGGTTCTGTAACATTAGTTTTTATAGTTCTGTAACAATAGTTTATATTGTTCTGTAACAATAGTAAACATTGTACTGTAACATTAGTTAATATTGTTCTGTAATATTAGTGTATATTGTTATGTAATAATAGTTTATATTGTACTGTAACATTAGTTTATATTGTACTGTAACATTAGTTTTTATTGTTCTGTAACAATAGTTTATATTGTTCTGTTACAAAAGTTAACATTGTTCTGTAACATAAGTTAATATTGTTCTGTAACAATAGTTTATATTGTTCTGTAACATTAGTTAATATAGTTCTGTAACATTAGTTTTTATTGTTCTGTAACAATAGATTATGTTGTTATGTAACGTTAGTTTATATTGTTATGTAACATTAGTTTATATTGTACTGTAACATTAGTTTATATTGTTCTGTAACATTAGTTTTCATTGTTCGGTAACAATAGTTTTTATTGTTCTGTAACAATAGTTTATATTGTTCTGTAACATTAGTTTTTATTGTTCTGTAACAATAGTTTGTATTGTTCTGTAACATTAGTTTATATTGTTCTGTAACATTAGTTTATATTGTTCTGTAACATTAGTTTTTATTGTTCTGTAACATTAGTTTATATTGTACTGTAACATTAGTTTTTATTGTTCTGTAACATTAGTTTTATTGTTCTGTAACAATAGTTTATATTGTTCTGTAACATTTGTTTATATTGTTCTGTAACATTAGTTAATATTGTTCTGTAACATTAGTTTATATTGTACTGTAACATTAGGTGCTTTTCGATTTATTTTCATGTTACTGTTCATTTCTGTAAATAAAAATCGGCTTCAAAGTCCTGGTCATCAATTTTGCAAACATTCGGCTGATGGTAAACTATGGTTACTAAACTTAACCTTTTGTTTAAATCATACCTCTAATCCCATTGATTACATCCATTTCAGTTACGATGTCGATTCCGTCAGTGATGTGATTCTTTATAATTTATTCCATTTTTATTCATACTTTTATTTTCACTTACCGGTTTGCTTTACATTTAAGCCCCTCTCATCAACTGCTTTCGGCGAATCACTCTTAACATACCACTAACAAGTTTGGACGTGAGTGAAGTGGCGATGCTCTCGGTAGCGATAAGTTCCGTCATTACTGTATTATTTTTAGGGTTGTTCATCACCAGCTTTAGGGGTTGTTACTTTAGACGATGGGCTGGATTTAGAGAAATAGTTTTAGTGAAAAATATTTTTGTGTTTATAATTAGATCTGACATGTTATAAGGTAAACGAAACAAAATAATGAGTTCAGAAAGCACATATTCACAAAAGAGATATTTTATAGATGTTTTAAATGGAAGTTTACATCAATAAGAAAAAGCATAGAATGATCGTGAATACTTTTAGAGAAATTGAAGAAATTTGCGTCGACTAATAAATAGTCGTGCGTTACAGAATCAGGAAATCGTTATCAAAACTTTGCTCATTTTGCTCATTTCTACCAATTATATTTTATTAAAAAGTATTGATAAGTGAAAACAGCTGAGTCCTTCATCCTAACTTTCTTTCTCAGTTTGAGCCGGGACTTTCCTTTGGAATGGACTTTCCTCTCCTCACCGTTTTCTCCGCTTGAGCAAAAGCACAGTCGCCTATCCGTCCAAGTTTGGTCTTTTATTCCTCTGAAATCTCGCAAATTCTCGCGGTTAGTCTTGCCCTCTTTTCCATAATACCAACCATGCCTACCGCTTTTCTTTCTTCTTCTTCTTCTTCTTCTTCTTCTTCTTCTTCTTCTTCTCCACCCGCCTCCAGAATACACACACAACGCCGCCCATCATATCCTTATGTAGCTAGAATGAGTCTGATAAAGGGTAGGTCGCTGTTTCCAGACTCTTCAGCTAAGGTTAAAAAAAATGTTTCCAACTTTTGAACCTAATTTGTAGTAATTACCGCTAACTGTTTTCTTATTACAGCTTTGACTTAAAAACTCGTAACTAAATTTTACCTATCTTGTCTTGCTTTTTTTTTTTTTGTTCTGTTCTGAAATCTTTGTCAAATATGCTGTTAACCAATATCGTCTTGTTACACGTAAAACGGAAAGAAAAAAAAAGTCACCTATGGAAATGAGAACCTCCCAAATTAAAATCTTAAATAATTATCTAAACTCAAATGTAAATTAATATTAAGCTGACTTCACAAACTGATAAAAGGTAATTATTGGATTTTAATTATAAGGTGAAGCTCGAATTATTCAAACTCGAGATATATTAATATGGGAGGGGAGATTATCATCAAAAGCGTCCAGAATTGATAATTGAGCGCCAGACTTTTACTAAGTAGATATTAACAATCCCTTATACCCATCCCCCCCCTTTTTTAATGGAGAGTAGACAATACAGTGGATATGTTATCGGCAGCTCCAGTAACTCTCGCTTCTCCTTTTTTGTCCCTCAGTCCTCATGCAAATGAATGATTTTTCTGACAAAAGGTGAAGAAAAAGCTGTTTTAAAGGTCAGTAGTACTTGGTAAACAGTACTCTGAGATGTCGGAAATTTTTCTGTCTGTATGTTTATCCTTGTGGCCATGTCACATGCCCCACAACAGCGCAGTTACTATCTTTAAGAGAATATCTGAGAAAATAGACCATATACTGACCGGGTGTGTCGGACACACGGGTGGGCTCGCGAACAATCTGAGTGATGTCATAAGCAATGGCAAAATCATGACAAAACCTCCCCTCATCGTCTGTCTTATTTGAATGGGTCAGCCATTCCACTTTATCGACGTTGAAGTCACCACAGATGTGGATGTTAGCCGTGGGGTGGGCAGACAGTATGTCGTCTATTTTCTCAGATATGCTCTTAAAGATAGTAACTGCACTGTTGTGGGGCCTATAGAGGGAAAATATAAATGCAGTGGTGTTAGCAAGTGCAACCCTGAAGCACATATAGGGTAAATTAGGATTTCTCTAGAGATATCCCTGCCACACGGGAAGCCATCTTTAATGTAGGCACATATTCCATGTCCACGGCGATCTTGGGGTCAGATTTAGCTGTTAAGTTAGAGTAAACAGTTAATTATGAACTCATCTAGGGAAGTGGTCGGCCCTATTCCAGTTTCACTTAGAAATAATATGTTCAGTTTCGTCTCCTGTAATTGGGTTTCAACCTCTGCTAGGTTGGAACGTAGACCCCTGATGTTGGAGAAGGAGACCTGGTAGTAGGGGTCTACGTTGGAAGACGGGGTTCTAGGTTTAATCGAGTTTTTATTCTGGAGATATTTCATGTTGATGTTTTGGGATTTGAGGAATAGGTCGGCATACTTGGTTAGAGCAGTACAGAGAGGGAAAGTAAGAGAGAAAAAGACAGGAATTTTCTTTTTGTAGCACACGAAAAGGTAAAGCTGTAACAATTACCCACTAGTATAGCATGGAGAGGCCCCACCAGAGACTACTGCATGGTCCAGATCCACTCACCAAATGGCAATACAGCAGTCCCAGTACTTTGCGCCTGCTGATAGGACAGCCTCCTTAGTGGTTAATCCAAGGTTCGGGTCCCTAACTATCAGGCGGATAACGTCAGCCCAGACAAAACGTTTACCTCCAGTACCCTTACTAGTGACATGGCCACAAGGACAGACAGAAAAATTTCCGACTTCTCAGACTACTGGTCACCAAATACTACCGACCTTTAAGCAACTTTTTCTTCACCTTTGTCAGAAAAATCACTCATTGAATGAGGACTGAGGGACAAAAAAGGAGAAGCGAGAGTTACTGGAGCTGCCGATAACACATACACTGTATTATCTACTCTCCATAGTTACTGGAGCTTCAGATAACACATCCACTGTATTATCTACTCTCCATAATTGTTAATTGCAGTTATATAATTGCATAACGCAATTGTTGTGTAGCAGAGAACATTAGCAAGATGAATTCTGGGGACAGAATGTCCGTCACACAGATAAGAGAAGGTATTGCAAGAAACATTTACAAATATTGTTATTGGTTTGATAGGTAATACTGTTAAGTTTAGGTCGTTGGGTTTTTATGGAGATGACTTTTTAAAAATTTTCAGAATCTATTATTTTTGTGTTATTGACTAAGATTTGCCTTAATACGGGGGGCAGTATTGCTTTTGTAGATGCTGATAGAGTGCACTAGAATTTATAAGATTTATAGTGAGGCGGCAGGATAGGTTAGTAGTCGTAAAACCAACGTACCTATGAGCTTCAAGATTATTATGGGGCTAGCTAGTTCCAAATGCATATAAACTGAAAGATAACATTGGTTCTTCCTAATGTTTTTATGGCTAGGGGCGTTGGTTTTTACTTTATGAATTTAGAAAAAAATATAATTAAACAGAAGCTTTCTGTTATGTTTAACAATGTTTGTTTAAATTAAAAAATGCTGCTTAAATACACTATATATATATATATATATATATATATATATATATATATATATATATATATATATATTTATACCAAAAAGTAACCGACTAAAAAAAAGGTAATCTTACCGAGCCAATCAATGATTGCCGAAAAATAGTCACTGGGTTCAATTCTCATTATCTCTCTGTGTAACTGTTATAGCTCTGAATTAGCCACAATAAAAACAGAACAACAATGTAAGACAAGACATGTATTAATAAAAGACAAACAAAGGGTTACAGAATGAAAAGAGTGTTTTGCGTTCCAGAGAGCACGCGAGGTTAACTCCGGCAATCTCATTTAAGCCACTAAGCAGAAGTTAATACTGGGAGATACCGTTGAGACATTTTTTTCTGTTTGTGACTAAGTGCTACTGTAGGGTGAAAGGGGTGTCATCCCTAAAACCCTGCAAAAAGTAATTTCTACATCGGTTATCCAGGAACAAACCAGGTGAAAAGCCTGATGAGAAGTTTCGTCTACTGGCCATCTATGGACCGAAGCATTACCAACATGGTGAAAACGTGCAAAGACTGAGCTTTGGCTTCCAAAACACTCTCTACAACGCATAAACCCTGGCCTAAAGCTGAACAACCGTGGTTTAGGATCTACATTGGCTACACGGGACCAGTAGATGATTTAAGGCCAGAGGTCTTGAGATGCAGAAACTGACCACAGCAACGACTACGAATTTTTTCTTAGAGTTGTTTGCTTATTTCGGGGTCGTGGACTGTTTGGTCATGAACAACGCTACCTAATTCACCTCGGCAGAGTTCAAGGAATTCTGCAAATCATATCAAGTTAAGCGAATCACGACCCCTCAGTACCAGCTCAGTTGCAACGGACAGGCCGACGGTTCGTCGACACGCTAAAATAGGGCGTTAAATAAGGCGTACGGCAAACCAACGGAAAACGTTCTTCAACAATTTCTCCAAGTTAATAGAACCACGAAAAATCTTAACATACCAGATGCCGGATCCCCAGCCGAAATCATATTTGGGCAAAAAATCAAATTAGTTTAAAAAAAGAATGCTGTCCAAACACGCAATGCAACACAAAGCCTTTATCATCCTAACAAAACGATTTAACCTCGGCGATAAAGTTTATTTTAAGCATTCAAAGAACAACATTTCCTTTTGGGAACAGAGTACGATCTCATAAAGAATCGGCAATGCCACATACATCATTCAGAACCCAAAATTCAGACATAAAATGAAACTTGAACAAAATAAGGAAACGCACCCGAGGACCAAGCAGAACAACTACAGGAAGGCATAGAAGCAATCAAGGCAGTATAGGTCGTTTTTGACATAGAACCTCCACAAATTACGTCAGAACCAAAACGCTTCCGCAAAAAGAGGACGTGCACAGACCCCTTGCTGTTCTGCCCCCAAAAGAAAAAATACTGATTTCACATCTGGATGAATCAGCCTGGAAGGGAGGTGTTGTGGGGGGGGGGCACCGTTTGAATGGACTCAACTACCGTCCATATATACCAGAACTCTTACGGATCCAAGGTAGGGCTCTAACTTAATTTTTTGGAGTGTTATCAGCAGTTCGCGGATAATATTATTAACCATGGTTTTCAATTCGCTATTTATACGTAGCGCTGCGATTATCGAGTCTTCGAGAGGTTCCATTTGGGCAGAAATTAGTCTCGACAGACCGTCCACGTGTGCAAGTTGTTTCAAGGAGAGAAATTCTAGAGTAAAATCTTAATTTAAAAAAATCGTTTACCATCTTAATAACCAGTTCGCCTTGAATGTGGGATGTCCCTTTTTTTATACAAAAAAAATATCAAACGCTTATGATCGGTTTACAGAAAAAAATGTCTTCCGTACAGGAAACGGTGGAATATCCAAACTGCGAAAATGATACTTAGTCCTTCTTTTTCGATCTGAGAATAATTTTTCTCCGTGGAAATACGATCCGGGGTGCGAAAGCGATTGGCTGTTTTTAGCCATCCGGCATCCTATATAACGTGTATGCGTCAATGCCATATTGTCTAGCGTCGCTAGCCACAATTATATCCAAATCCGGGTTAAAATGAGTTATAAGAGAGGATTTTTTTATTTCTTGAAATGATGTCTGACAATCCGATGTCCATTCCCAAGGTGTATCCTTCTTTAGTAATTGATTAAGTGCTGCGCGCAGTTTGTGCATGTTGGGGATAACCCCTTAGTAATAATTTGACAAGCTTAAAAAGCTTTGTAAGTTGTACTATGTTTTTCGGTGTCGGTATCTCTTTAATAGCGGTCGCTCTGTTAAGATCTGGGTGTCTGCCATTTGTATCAATATGTCCTAAATACTTGATTTTTTGTAAGAAGAATTCACACTTGTCTTCTTTGACCTTTACCCTATAATTTTGTATTCGATTAAATACTTGCTTGATATGGTTTGCGTTTTCCTCCCTGCTTTTACACGCCATAATGATGCCATCTAAATATGCGATGGCGGTGTCAAGGTCGCCCAGCATGGTATCCATGACCTGCTGGAATATAGCATGTGTTACCTTGACAATGAACGCATACAAACCCCGATGGGTATTAATACAGAGGAGGTTAGCGTTTTTGTCGTTTACAGGAATGCGCTCAGGTCGATCTTAGAAAAAGCTCGGCGCCTTTAAATTTTGGGAACACTTGCTTCGAGTTGGGTAATAGATAGTGGAAGTCTTCTAATAACCCGTTGAGTCCGGTTGAAAAGTCGACGCAAACGTGAATTTTCCCGGACCTTTGTTTTTACGTAGACTGTCGGAGTAGCTCACTAGGTGTTTTCCAATATGTCCAGATCCTGATTTATTTTGTTCAGGGATGCGAAAGGGATGTTGTTTTGTTTTTTACACAGTTTTTATGCCCGATTTCAGCTTAAAATCCGCGGCCATTTTTGTACATCTCCTAAGGCCAGGAGTGAAGTGAATACATCTGAGAATTCTTCCTTAAAGCTAGTTTATTAGTTTCCGCTGGGCAGGCTTCTATTTTTTTTTTTTTTTTTTTTTTTTTGCAAAATGTGAAGATAGGTAAGTCCCACAGGTCATCCATCCAGTCAGAGCCGAATAGGTTTTCTCTATTTTTTAATGCAGATATTTTTAGCTTTTTAGTTTTTCCCCAGCAAGGTGGCATTGGTGATTAATTCATCCTCAAAATTAATTTTAGTGTCGTTGAGGGCTTTTGCCGTTCTATGGGTTCTTAGCATAGGAGGTTTTCGAAAATTCTTCCACGTTTTGAAGCTTAATATTGTAAGATCCGATCCACTAACTGAAATTTTATATCCATACCCATGAGAATTTTTACCGTTACGTATTTACGTAGATTTTCTTCTAAGGCGTTTCGGGTTATGGTTTGGCGCACTCGGCTTTTGTTCTGATTTTTCCTGTAGTGAGAGCTTTTACGCCCCATTTCATTACATATAAGACATTTTCTTGTTAAGTATGGACAATCCTTGATCTAGTGTTTAACACCACATCTGAAACAAGGGCTCAGTGCTTTTGGTTTTTCAGACTTTTGGGGGTAATTTTGTGTGTACCGTCTTGTATTGTAAGTCAAGTTTTCTTTTTCCTGTTTATTTTCTATACTTGCGATGCCCGCTTCGATATTTCTCGCATCATTTTTATTCCCACTTTTTGACAATCCTTAGTCAATTTTTACAATGTTAAGTTCGATTCGTTTTCCAACTTCGTTAGAACTCTGCGCCTGATTTCCGCATTTTTTCCTGGGGTGCAAAAACAAAGCATTTAAAATTGTCTGCTGTTAATTCCGACAACTTGAAGCCATCTGCAGATTGCTGCGTACGTGGCAAAGTCGTCATTATCGTCTTTGGTCACGTTTAAATATTTCCATCTCTTATGGGAAGTTAGCAGATTTACCATCTTGTTGATTATTTCTTTAATTCGACTTGTTCCTCTAACTTTTGTTGATGGTGTGCCATCATTTCCAGTTTTCCCCCCATTTCTTCAATAAGTCTTTTTGCATCTTTTTTGTTCGATTTGCAGTTTCGTTAACTGAACCAAAGCTGACCTTAGCTCCTCCATCTTGTCTGGTTGGTTAGTTCAGAGAAAAAAGTACAGATTTAGTCTTATCTTTATCTCAACCGTCAGGAAAGAGAATTTTATAGTCTGCCCCTTTTCTTTCCTCTTTTTGCAAATACCATGCGTGAAATAATGATTATTTCCACATTATTTGAAATATTTGGTAAAAATACGTTTCACAATAAAATGTTCGTTGCACTTAACAATTTTAAGATGTTTGAGTTTCCTTTATTTTAACAAAAAGGAAACAGGGCTATTCAAAAGAATATTAACTTCGTGTTTTACCGACATAAACATAAATGCTCTCAGAGGTGCAAAAATTGTTTTTCTTTTTCCTTTAGCGTATAAAAAAGTCAAACAAATAGAACAGTTACCAGTCAAAAAGAAATTATGTATATTTTTCCCAGGGGAAAAAAATCAATAGAGTAAAGATTTTTTTTCCTTTTTAGTCATGCAGAGAGAACAACAGTGGCGAATTTATTTTAACACTTAACACAATAAGATTAAGAATTTTATCTTTTTAGTTGTTGTTCTTTTAGACTTTTTGAGATGCACTTTTCCGGTAGGATAGACCGGTACAATTTTTTTTTTTTTTTTTTTTTAAGATTCTGCTTACAATTTTTTATCTTGTGCTTATCTCGTTCTGGACTTTATATATATATATATATATATATATATATATATATATATATATATATATATATATATATATATATATATATATATATATACTTTTTTAAAATTTGGTTTTTTAACCCAATTCCTGACACACAAAGGGTTACAAACTGAAAAGTATTTGCGTTCCTCCGAGCACGTGAAGTTAACTCCGGAACTAGAGACCTACCTGGGACCGTTAAGAGTTCCGGTATATATGGATGATGGTTGAGTCCATTCGGGCGGTGGTTTCCCCACAACTCTAACCGAAAAAAAAACTTGGACTGGATTCTTGGCAACATTTTCCGCTCTACCACGTTCAGTCCGGCTCTCGAGAACTCAACTCGATCCCGACCTCTTCAATGTCGGCCTTATATTGTCTCATTCATGCAAATTAAAACGCGATCGAACCTGATAATTTGTGGCCTTTCTGTGTCCCGTCGATCGTGTTTCGAGTTCGCACATGTCACTCTTAGCAGTTCACCTCCACGACTGCAGTCACACCAAAATTTTTCCTACACTTCCCCTGATCTGGGTAGGAAAGTAGTATCTGTCTTTGTTGGATACTCCTTAGCAAAAGTAGAGCTACACGGCTAGACACAGCCAGCCCTCAGTACTCGGCTAGATACAGCCAGCCCCCCATACTCGGCTAGCCACAGCCAGCCCTCCAAATTCGGCTAGGCACAGCTAGTCCTCCATACTCGGCTAGACACAGCTAGCCCTCCATAGTCGGCTAGATACAGCTAGCCACATAGAAATTAATTTTTAAGTTTCTCATTTAAAAACGACTTCACATACAAGTCGACTGAATCGCATTGTAAGTTCTTTTAACAGCGACGACTTTATTTCAAAAACAAAACCAAAAATATCCTACTTTAATTGTACTCTCAGCAAAATAACTCTTTCGTTTAAAAAACTACACCCTTTTTTCAACACAACACGATTTCATTTTAAATTCCACATTGAAAAATAACTTTTAAATACATACAAGTCGTCCGAATCACATTTTAGTTCTTTTAAGAGCGACGACATTTTCAAATACAATAAAATCCGACTCGAATTGTACTTTTATAAAATAAGTTTCGTTTAAAAACGACACCTTTTTCTTTTCAACACAACAGGATTTCATTTTAAATTCCACGGTGAAAAACGAATCTAATTGACACAAGTCGTCTAAATCGCATTTTAAGTTCCTTTAACAGCGACTTTTTTTTCATAAACAAAATTAAATCCGATTCGAATTGTTCTTTCATAAAATGAATCTATTGTTTAAAAATAACTTTTTTTTTCTTTTCAAGCAATAAAATCCGACTCACTTCATCATATCTTCAACCTTCGCAGTTTGACACGACTCATTCAATTCTCCCTTTGACAACGCTTTCCAATTTGCAACGAATATAAGCGAATTTCATTCGATAAATATGGGGCCGATGCGGCCGAAATAGCTTCTAACAGAAAAAAAACTGGACTGGATTCTTGACAACATTCTCCGCTCTAACACGTTCGAGAACTCAACTCGATTCAACTCGATCTCGACCTCTTCACTGCCGGCCTTATATTGTCTCATTCATGCAAATTAAAACGCGATCGAACCTGATGATTTGTGGCCTTTCTGTGTCCCGTCGGTCGGGTTTCGAGTTCGCACATGCCACCCTTAGCAGTCCGCCTCCATGACTGCAATCACACCAAAATTTTCCCAACAACCACACTAACAACAAGCCGTTTTTCTTGGAGCCAGTAGGATCTCGATCTCCCGGAAAGAAGATGTCGACTCCAATGACACCTTGGTCCGGTCAGTTATAAGAGATGGTACCTCCGGTAGCATATCGGGAGATGTGGACGTAGTAGTTCGAAGAACTAAAGAATATGATGGGCTGAGTAGAGCAAGGTTAGTTACCAGCCATATGTATATATATGGTATATTTGTATATATATATATATATATATATATATATTTGTGTTTTCGTTACAGTGGAAGAATCTACTTGCTGAAAGCTCACATTTTTTTAATCAGAAATTGGCAAATGGTGTTTATCAAAAAAAGCAGTTTTTGGGGTTTTCTTTTTTAATTACATTTTCACCCCAAACAAGGCACATTGCCACTTTGGTGTAGGGGGCTACTATCAGGGTCAGCAACTACTGGGGCACTATGAGAGATTTGGGCAGCAAGATGTCGGTTCACCTTGCAATTGAACTTCTGCATGTCAGTACAGTTAGGGAAGCAGGATCCTGGAATAGAATTCCAGAGTCTAGCGGTTCTGGGGAAGAAACTACTGGAGTAGAAAGATCTTTTACATCTAGGGATCTCTACTGTGTGTGGTGGGATTTAGCTGCCTGTCGGGTTTGTCGAGGGTGTCTGCGTCGTGGGTGCACAAGTGTCTGCATTCGTCAGAGCATTCACCATTAAAATACTTGTAGAACAAGCAGAGGGATGCAACGTTTCGTCGATGGGACAGAGGCTGAAGCTTAGATGCCTGTTCAGGGCCTATCAGATTGGCGACTCTTTTTTTAACCTTGTCTAGGAGCGAGAGACTAGTAGTAGACGCACCAGTCCAGATGTGACAACAATACTCCATACATGGGCGAATGGTTGCCTTATAGAGATACAGGATACTTTCAAGTGTCAGTAGTTTTCTAGCACGGTAAAGAGTGCCTACCTTTTTCGCAGCGGCCCTGGCAATGTTTTCAATATAATTGTTCCAGTTCATGTTTCCTGTGAACGTTAGGCCAAGCAGTTTGAAAGATGTACTCTCAGACAGGGAGTCAGTGGCCATTGCTATTGGTGGCAGAGAAGGTTTCTTATAGTTATTGTAGGAAACCAGTTTAGTCTTGGCAGCATTGAATGTGACCATCCATTTATGTCCCCATTCCACTACAGATTAGAGGTCATCCTCTAGTATTTCTTCCATTTCTTTAGATATGTGTTCATTTGTTTTCCTGTAACATATGAACACATATCTAAAGAAATGGCAAAAACACTAGAGGATGACCTCCAATCTGTAGTGGAATGAGGGAAAAATGGATGGTCACATTCAATGCCGCCAAGACTAAACTAGTTTCATTCAATAATTACAAGAAACCTTCTCAACCACCTATAGCAATGGCCAACGACTCTTTATCTGAGAGTACGTCTTTCAATCTCCTTGGTCTAACGTTCACAGGAAATATGAGTTGGAACAATTACATCGAGGGCATTGCCAGGGTCGCTGCAAGGAAGGTGGGCTCTCTCTACCGTGCTAGAAAACTACTAACACCTGAAAGTATCCTGTACCTCTATAAGGCAACCATTCGCCCATGTATGGAGTATTGCTGTCATATTTGGGCTGGTGTATCAGCTACTAGTCTCTCGCTCCTTGACAAGGTTCAAAAGAGAGTCGCAAATCTGATAGGCCCTGAACTGGCATCTAAGCTTCAGCCTCTGTCCCATCGACGAAACGTTGCATCCCTCTGCCTGTTCTACAAGTATTTTAATGGTGAATGCTCTGACGAACTGCAAGCACTTGTACCCCCACGACGTGAACACCCTCAACAGACCCGACAGGCTGCAAAATCCCACCCCACACTGTAGAGATCCCTAGATGTAAAAGATCTTTCTACTTCAGTAGTTTCTTCCCTAGAACCGCTAGACTCTGGAATTCCATTCCAGGATCCTGCTTCCCCAACTGTACTGACGTGCAGAAGTTCAAGTGCAACGTGAACCAATATCTTACTGCCCAAATCCCTATATAGTACCCCAGTAGTTGTTGCCCCTGATAGTAGCCCTCTACACCAAAGTGGCAATGTGCCTTGTTTGGGGTGAAAATGTAATAAAAAAAAAGAATCAAAAGCTAGAATTGAAATTCCAGCTGCGTTCCATACCGTCTGAGCTATCGACAGATCGATAAGAAATATTTAAAATTAACCACGTCAAGCTATGAAAGAATTACGCAAAAGTAATATAAATATGTCGGCAAGTTGAAATGAACATTTAGCATTTCAATTTGCCGGCATATTTCAACACGCGCTATTCTTCCATTTAGACAAATATTTTACTCGTTATAAACTATCCTTGGTGTATGATTACGATTTTCTGTTAATTTCAGTAGTTTGAAAGTTTATCGGTTGAATATTTTCACACAGGCACACACGCATACATATACTGTTTTCTTTATCCAATATATAAATCACACTATGTCTGTCTGTGTTTGCCTGTCTCCGTTTGTCAAATTGTATCTTCTCCCAGACGGAAGGTCGCTGGACGGCGTGCAGTAGCTCAAAGGATTGCATTTTTGGTGCAGAATTTTATTAGAGGTATTAACTCGATTAAAATAATTGCTAAGGGGTTCAAAAAGAGGTCAAAATTGAAAAGAAAAAATCACAACTTTACAAGCGTAGCGCAATGGCGTCATTCTACGTATGCGCATGTCCTGTAAACCAGACATCTATTTATTTAGTTATTTTACTACCGTTACAAATTTGTTGTCCCTTTAGTGTAGTGGATAGCGTGACCCGCTACCATTACTAGTGTTGCGGTTTCGATCTCCTTCATTTCCTCTTCGATTTATTTTTTTGTTTTTTGTTTACATTCCGATATTCTTGACTTTTTTTTATTATGTCATAATTTTACAAAAACACTTTTATAAAATAAAATAATGTTTTTGATGTGTGTAACGAAAATGCCATATCCCAAATAAAAAAGAACAACAAAATACAGTTGCTATGTCTTAAAAAGCAAACAATGGACTTTAGTATCAGTTGAAAACTGCCGAGTCATTATACCGGAAATGGGTAATTTCTCTGAAACTTGACTGGCCATATTGTTTAGCATTTGTTCAAATATGATATCGTAACTCTGATTATGAGGGGGTAATACGATCGCTTGAATGCAAAGAACAGATACTACACTTTGACTGGCCATTTTTTTTAGTTTTAGTACAAATATGATATCCGTATTCTACTTACGGGGGGCAAATTTGAGATCGCTTGAATGCTGAAGAACAGATATAACACTTTGATATTGGCCAAAAGATTAAGTAACCGTATTTTATAGTGTACTTTCCTCCCAAACATTATCTTCTCCTATTAAAAAAATGCATAAAAAATATTTATGGTGTACGACACTGACACTACATGTCATATTCCAAAATCCACATGGAAAAACTGCCGATTCCTATAATCAGGTAATTGGATCAGATAACGCTGAGGGCATATTTGTCATATCCTAAATATCACGTAAATAGATCAAGTGTTGCTTAGTTCTTATTTTCGTCTGTAATGCCCTCATGACAGTAATTGGAAAAACTCTTCTTAAGGGAGAAGGCATGCAGTCACTGGAAAACTGAGACAGATACTACACTTTGATCTTAGCCAAAAAAATAAAACAAGTAACAGTATTAAAATAAACGTAGTTTCCTCCCAAATATTATCTTCTCCTATGAAAAAAAATGCATAAAAACCTTTATGATGTTCGACGCTGACAAGGTCATATTCCAAAAATCACAATGAAAAACTGCTGATTCCAAAAATCAGTTAGGTGACTGCATATTTTCCATAAACCTATCAGGCATTATCACCTCCCTAAACATGAATTTGATTGGATTAACTCTTTAACTAATTAGCCGATCATTATGAAATTTAAGTATTTGTCTATGTTTGTATATTTGTATATACTGGATTCACTCCTGAACTCATTAAGCGATTATTATGAATTTTTAGTATGTGTATAATATTATACATTTCTATGTATTGGATTCACTCCTAAACAAATTAACTGATCATTATAAATTTTAAGTATGTATATATGATTATATATTTCTGTGTATTGGATTTACTTTTAAACTAATTAACCGATCATTCTGAATTTCTAATATGTGTATATGATTATGTATATTATGCTGGTGCAAAAACAATATCGTTTTCTCACTTGCAGACTTTTTGACAACATGGATAAAATTCAAATCCGCATGATCTTCTTGTTCCAGTCTAAACTAGGCCAAAAAGCTGCCGAGACAGCTCGTGATATAAATGATGCGTTTGGCCCAGGAACCGCTAACGAACGTGTGACACAATGGTAGTTCAAGAAATTTCGCAATTGGGACGAGAGCTTCGAAGATAAAGACGATCGCGGCCGGCTGACTGCGGTTGATAACGTTTGAAAGCCTTAATTAAAGACAATCCTCGCAAAACCACACGAGAAGTTGCTGTTGAACTCGAAGTCGACCACTCAACAGTCGTTCGCCATTTAAAGCAAATGTGGAAGTCAAAAAAGTTAGATCAATGGATACTGCATAAATTGAACGATAATAAAAAAATCGTCGTTTTGAGGTGTCTTCTACACTCCTTATGTGCAACAAAAACGACCCATTTCTCGAGCTGATTGTGACGTGTGATGAGAAGTGGATTCTCTATGACAACTGACGAATTTCTGCACAGTGGTTGGATGTTGAAGAAGCTCCTCAACACTTCCCGAAGCCGAAATTGCACCAAAAAAATGTTGTGACTGTTTCGTGGTCTGCGGCCGGTCTCATCCATCACAGTTTCTTGAATCTGGGCAAAACTGCCGACAAATTGACGAAATGCACCGGAAGCTCCAACATGTGTCTGAGATTGGTCAATATGAAGGGACCAATTCTCCTGCATGACAACGCTCGCCCGCATGTTGCTCAACTGACCCTACAGAAGCTGAACGAATTGGTCTACGAGACTCTGGCTCATCCGCCATATTCTCGCCCACCTATTGCCACTCGATAACTTCCTGCGCGAAAAATGCTTCAAAAGCTGAGATAATGCCAAATCGGCCTTCAATGGCTTCATCGCTTTCAGAATTCCGGATTTCTATGCTAATGGGATAAATAAACTTGTTTCTCGTTGGCAAAAATGTATCGATTCTAATGGGTCTTATTTCGATTAATAAAGTTTATTATGAAAGGAGTTGTGATCTTTTGAAGTTGAACGTCAAAAAACGACATTATTCTGCACCAACCCAATATCTATGTATTGAATTCACTCTTTGACCAATCATTATGAATTTTAATTATGTTTATATGTTTACATATATTCATGTATTGGATTCACTCCTAAACTAATTAACCGATCATTATGAATGATTAGTATGCGTATATGATTATATATTTGTATTATTGGATTCACTCCTAAACTAATTAATTGATCATTATGAGTCTTAAGTGTTGTATATGTTTCTATATTTGTATAGATGTCATATTCCAAAAATAACATACAATGATCACTTACTTTTTAATGTATTTATGTATACAAGAAGTTCTACCTAAGAAATAAGGTACTTGTGCAGTATAGTACTCATATAAAAAAAACAAAGAAAACCTTACCTGTTACGTACATAAAAGTTATTAAAGCGAAAATAACGTTATGTTATCGAGTAGTATTACTTTTAAATAAGAAAAAGGTGGTTCTTCACTGTAGAACCTATATGAAAAAACAAACAAATTCATACCACTGACGTACAGAAAATTTAGCACAACATGAAATTACATAAATATATGAGCTTCTTTCACTTTTAAATTAGAAATAAGGTACTTGTACAGTATCCTACGCAAGAAAGAAGGTAGTTGTACAGTATAGTACCCATATGTAAAACAAAGAAAATCTTACCTGTGACATACATAAAAGTAATCAAACCGAAAATTATATAATATATTCCAGTAGTATGACATTTATATAAGAAATATGGTGCTTCTTCTTTATAGCACTCAGATGTAAAAACAAACAACCCTTACCTGTGACACACGGAAAAGTTAGCACAACATAAAATTATGTAAAATCATTGAGTAGTTTAATTTTACATTAGAAATAAGCTACTTGTACAGTATTCTATCCAAGAAATGAAGTACTTGTGCAGTATAGTACTCATATGAAAAAATCTGGTTTTCACATACTTCTTTCGTGTTTTTTTTTTGGGGGGGGGGGTCACACCTTTCTCCACTTATGCTACGTCTAATTTTTTTCTGCGGGTTGCTCAATTCTCTTACTACACCTGGCAACGCCAGATACCTCCGCTAGTATAAATAAATACCGCTTGTTAATTTCCGATTTTAAAACCGGAAACCGTCATCAAGTACACATTTTCACTTTAACTACCTTAGTTGGATAAAAGATTAAAGTAATATGGATTAAAAAAAAAACTTTTACATAATGATTTAATTTTATATTAAACGTACTTGCAAATATGTGCATCTATCATTTTTTTTTCTTTTGCTAGCCTAGTGGATGATATGAACGAATCTATACTACATTGCCGATCAAAGGAGAAGATAATGCTTAAATATATGGCATCATGACCAATAGGCATATAACATACTAATCTCCTCTAAAAGAAGGGAAATGCGGAGAATGGTCAAGTGACAACAGAACAGATAGTACACTAGACCATCACCTATACAACTCACCCAAAAATGAATAAAGTTATGTCTATGACGATATTATCTTAGAAAAAAGAGGGCATACTACACTACCTCCTCTCCCCAAAAAACGAGGAAGATACCGCCTGGGATAATGATATTATGACAAGAGAAAAGATACTATACTAGCCCAGCTTCACAAATCGGGAGGTAATGTCTTGGAGGATGGTATTTATTGATCATCAAGCAGATACTACCCTCCTTTGAATTGAGCATTAAAGATAGTACATTAGACTAAAATGGTATACGTAGTACAATAGTACAATTAGAAGATAATTATGAATCTGATAATCTTATATAATTAGAAGTAGTAGTTTTTTTTTTTTTGTTTTGTTTTTTTAGAATGTATTTTGGGATAGTGAACCCGGTCAGTGAAAAATCGGATCAATAAGGGGGTTGGCTATTGGCTATGCTTGGCAATTGTTTGGTGTTTGTTCGAGTCGAATCTAGAGGGTCAGGAAAAATGATCTGACACATTTGTAGGTCTAATAAAACGGAAATAAAGTAAAGAAACAAAAATATGTTTTTTTTTATTTTCGAAAAGTACATATAATGCCATTCTGTTTTATTAGGTTTTAAAATTTAAATCAATCACATGGGATCCGTTATTGTCCAAACACTGTCGAAGGCATTCAAAAAATTTGTCTATAACTCGGCAGGTCATTTCATGTGGAATGTCAGTAATTTATTGACGGATTGTATCTTTAAGTCGTTCAATAGAGCGACGGCGATTAATGTATACCTTTGACTTTAGGTATTCACAGAGAAAAAACATCGGGCAGATTTATAATAGATGAACAAGTGGGCAAACCGATGTCACCGCGCAATGGGATCAAATGAACAGGAAACATCTCATTCAAAATCCCCATCGCATGTCGAGAAGTGTGGGTTGTTGCCCCATCCTGTTGAAACCAAACATCGTGGAGAATATTTAATTTTGGTCTGAGAAAAGTCTCTAGAATCTAACAAAATTAAAGCATGCCACCAAACAAAAAAAGTATCAGAATTCCTGCGAAAACTAATCGTGGGTCAACATGAAGGTGGTCTTAGTCAACGCAAAATAGCATGAAATCCTTTAATACCCCTTTTCTACTGTTAATAGAATATGCGCTCAATTCACAAGAGATGACAAAGAGTGCACAGAACCTCATCAGGTTACCCAAGGCCTTCTAAAAGAACCTTGTGTCTTATGAAAAGAAATGTTGAAGAGGATCTTCGGCGCAAAGCCTCTGACATTGTAGCACAAGCTGGTGTCAGTCCCAGAACAGCCGTCAGGTATCTTCAAAAGCTGAGGTACTATGGTAAAGTTGCGAAACCTCTTCTTCGTCCTGCCAATATTAAGGAAACCTCTTCTTCGTCCTACTAATATTGAACACAGAAAAACTTGGGCTCATGAGATGGTGAAGAGGCCTATGACTTTTTGGACCAATGTAATTTTCTCTGATACGTCACGATTTACATTATTTCCCGACAGTGGATGGGTATTAAATGGAGTCTCCTTTAACAAGTGTTTGACTTTAAAAGAGCGCAGCCAATGCTGAAACATGGGCGTTTCTCGATTATGGTATGGGGTGCAATTTGGAGTGAAAGTCGCTCAGACATGGTGGAGTGCAAAGCAAACATCAACTTTGCTTAATATGTTCCAACATTATATGAAGGACTCTTACCAATATTCTCAAGTGGTAAAATGAACCCAGTTAATTCCCTATTTATGGAAGACGAGCTTCATATCATTCTGCTAGTGCGATACAACATTGGTTGAGGTCATGTCCGTACCGAATGGTATATATATATATATATATATATATATATATATATATATATATATATATATATATATATATATATATATATATATATATATTATTTAATTGGAATTCATTATTGAGATGAATAGTTGGCCGAAACGTCGTGAAACAACATCTTTTCTTGGATGAGGATAATAGTCCGCCATAAAATAAAAAAAAATAATAAATAATACTCATCTCAATAACGAATTCCAATTAAATAATATATATATACCATTCTGCACGAACCCAACCAACAGCGTGTCAAATATTTTATGGCTGAATTCATCCAGTACTCTATAGATAAGGAAGGCTCTATAGACTGCTTGAACAAGGATCGCTCAACTATGATCAGACGAACATTGCAATGGCTGCTCAAGATCAAGGCTTGTCGACCAATGCTTTCAAAAAGATGAGTGGTCTCAGAAATGACAATAAATTCTGCCACACAGAAGTAGAGAGTATGAGAGTATGACGTTCAGCTGTAAGGTTCTGCTGGGGGGGGGAAGCAACGGCGGTACACAATGAAGTGTGTAAACATCTTTGCTAGACGATCTGTAAAAGGTTGAATATCGAATGCAACAGCAATTCTTGAAGCATCTACCAGAAAGAACAGTCAGATATGAGTCATACACCATCCACTATGACTATGCAATCCATACAGCTACGTAGCTAAAAAAAAAAAACGAGCTATAAAATCTGATATAATGATATACGACAAGAAGGAGAAAGAAGCAACCTTAGTAGAAGTTAGTGTTCCCAATAATGTAGGGATAAACGGAGCTAAAAATGAAAAGATAACGAAATACCAAAGTCTTATGCATGATACATGAAAGGAACTGAAATCTTAGGGAAACCCTATCATTCGAGTAATTATAGGAGTAACGGAACTCGTGATAAAGAATTTCAAAAACTAACTTACAAATATACACAGTGGACCAAGATTCAAACAATTACATTCAAAAGAACGGTTAAAATCTTTAAAAAATAACTTTCGGTGGGAATTTATAAGATAGCGGGTGAATGTTTGGCATCCCGTAGAATTCCCCATCCCCAGTTTAAATAAACTAATAAGAAATGTAAAAATATATACACATAATATAAACGCGTGCAAAAGTGTTTTTAGGGGCGGCGAACTTTAAATTGTCAATTCTGTTTTCTTTGATTGCAGATTTGGCAACTATCGGTTATTTTTTAGTTCAGCTTGGTTTGGCAATTCATCCTGTAGATTCAGCAAAACCTAGTCACATTCCACACAGCGTCTGATGCGATCAATTTACTTAGAACATTTGATGAACGAATAATTTCATGAAACGGACTTATAAACTGGTCACCTCGTTCGAGTGCGTACAAGAATAGGTAGATACAAGTTATGTATAATAATTGTTAATTTTCATGTTTTTTGGAATAATGACGGCTATTTCGTTTTCTGTATGTATGATAAAATGTGGAAACGCACCTCTTGCTCAGGAGAATGTATTCCCTTCGTCGTTCTGTAACGTCATGATGTCGGACAGATTAACTGACAAGAAGGTGCATGCTTTACTTTAAAAGATTGACAAAAAAGCCAGGATACTTTGCTTCAAACAAATTTTATTAACAAAAAGAGGATAAATGTTTTACGAAAGTTCATAAAGCATTTCATCGTTTGGAATCCAATTTTATTGGCTTATTCTTCGAAATATTTCCAATAAATTCTTCCTCCATTGGAAATCAGCAGGTTCTTTAATGATGTTGTTGGGATCCTGTTGGAGAAGAATAAAAAATAAATTAATTTATTGTACCTTTTTGTAAACATTTTTTTTTAATCATATTCATTCCAAATAAGGCACACTGTCACTTGGACGTAAAGGGATACTATTTGGGGCCATATCTACAGGGAAACTTTAGACAATAAATATTTCCTTTTATAAGACGATAAATAACAACGGTTGGATCATTCTATCGATCCAGAAAGTACCACAGTCTTGTTGAAATCCTTTATTTCGTATTTAAGCATCAAAATCTCCATCATGAACGCCACCATCTTGAATAATTATTTTATTGGGTACACACGATGGTCGTATATAAAGATGAGAGAAAACAACGATAAAAAGTAATAATGAAGGAGACGACTACATTTACATAAATGAACATATATATGTTTTGAACATGGAAAGGGTATCAAATATAAAGATACGAAAGATATTAGGCGAGTAAACCCACTAGTATATAAAATTATTAGTTGAAAAAAAAGCAGGAAATGAATGTTCAGTTGAGCTCAACTTTCTGAACTAGAGATTACTATACAGTGGTAATACCAAGATGTTTGTTCACATTATATTTAAATTTCTGCATGTCAGTACAGTAAAAGAAGCAAGTAATAGGGACAGAATTCTAAAGTCTAACAGTCTGAGGGAAAGAAACTATCAGTGGGCTTTCCGGCATCGAGGGATCTTTACTATGAAGGGGTATAATTTTGCTGGTTGTCTGGTTAGGCGGAAGTATTTACGTCGAGTGGTCACAAGTGCTATGCGTTTGCACATGCCATAAATAAACTTGTAAAACAGGCAAATGAATGCAA
>NC_136511.1:102714193-102854193 GCF_053919585.1 Euprymna scolopes | reverse complement strand
CTCTAGATAGAATCATTCATTTCAGAACACGCCCCTGTTATATTAAAGAAACTACAGTTGATTTTATACGCAGGGCCTTTTGGATTGTGTGGTAATAAAACTTCTTAAATGCACTTGTCATGTTAGCCTGTGTAAAATGTTAGCTTTGGTGAAAATTACTTGTTCCTTCTTTCATCGGATTTTTTCAATTATCGGTTATGGATACTTATCGAAGACATTCCGATATAAAACCTATCCAAGAACACTGCCAGGTATAAAAATTGCCTTTGTGTAAAATTTCATAAAAATCGGTCCAGCCGTTTTCGAGTCCATAGGGAACGAACTCACACACACACACATACAGATTCTTTTATATAATAATAAATAGAAGATATACTCTAGTTCTCATCTCGCCCGTAGGCATTTACGTTAACCCATTAGTTAGCACGCTCGGATTTCGAGTTAAATATGACTAATTTAGAGGTTCGACTCGTGCGACTGGTGTAAATAGTTATTTTTACACTAAAGATTACAGAACGGGGAAACTTACGTAGATAATGGTTTAATATTTATTATTAACATGGCGAAACGTATACGTACATAGATAATATTTAAATATTTTTTATTAAAATAACTATGTATATATATATATAAATGAAAATCTTAAGTGTAGAATCAGGAAGGATACTACATTTTTTCTCCGATGAGTTGCTACTCTTTAACAGAAAAAATTTTTTACATGTTACTTAACAATACCAAAATCTTACTCACGTTTAGCGGGCAAATATATAAGGGAAGGTTTTGGAAGTAGGCCAGCATCCAGTGGGCTTCCGTCGACATTTTTGATGAGGACTTCCAGGTGGATCTTGCTTTCATGTTGGAACAGGTCGTCGAATGAGATTTTCATTTCTTCTAACACGGAGGTAATCTCTAAGCGGTAGTTACGATCAAAATGCCATGGCATCTCAGTTTCGCCGCCTAGGATGAAGAGAACACCCGCATCTTTACAAATGTCCTCATTGCACACTTTGAGGTGGACGTCAGCCGAAGTCTTGATGCCGTGCAATAGGAATCCGGCGAACACGCGGTCTTTTGCTTTCTGATTCTGGATAGCGGCGTCTAGTTGAGCAATGCTCATTCCGTGGAAGGTCAGATCGTCGTAGATGTAGCCGAGACTCTTATAATCGAACAGTTTCGCCGGTACAGCGACGGAACGGGTGTGGGGATTCGGGTTCGATTCCCAGAAGAATGGTTTCATTGCGAAAGCCATCTGGTCCAAAGCGCAGAATGCCTTATTGTCAGGTAATTTTCGGAAGTGTTGGAGTTCTTGCCAAATTGCCCAAAGACGGTCAACCTGAAAAAAGTGTTCTTTATAATTTTTTTCTAAAGCAGAAATATACACATTAGTTCACATGTATATATATATATACATATATATATATTAGTTCATATATATATGTATATATATATATAATTAGTTCATATATATATATAAATGTATATATATATATATATATATACATATATAGTTAAGTTTATCATAATAAAAATTTCTAATACTACAAATTTATGCTTAATATTGTGAATAAATCATTATGATCAAATGAAAGTTAAAATAACCACAAATATATAGTTATATATCTACTTCCGTATTTTCCTAGCATTCAACCAAAACAAAACAGATGTAAAACCATGTGTATCATTTAAATACATGGGTTTTCAAAGAAAAATATTATTCTCATCAGAAAACAAAAACTGATTTTGAAAATAATCAACTTCAATATGTATGAGTTACTAAACGAATTTTCAAGTATATAGTATACCAAACTATTGGAAAAGCATGCACACAGTATATATATATATATATATATATATATATATATATATATATATATATATATATATATATATATATATATAGGGTGTGTTCATGTTTAAGAAGGCTGGTGGTAACGTGATGTATGAACATAAACACAACCGAATGCAGCATTTAAATTACAAATTTTCGTATATCAATTCATTCATTTTAATATCTTTCATGTGTTAATTAGTTAACTAGCGGGACCAGTGGAAATTCCACAGGCGGCTCATTCATATGTAATATATTGATGTTCAGTGTAAATGGAGACACTTTGACATTATTGTAGCTTTTTGTTAAAACTGCAAAAGTAAGTATCTAAGCTAGTACGAACGCCCGGTAAAGCTCGGTCGTAAAGTACGCTTTATTATGATATTTTAATTCTTGAAGATTTCATGTATATTATTATAGAGTTAATGTTCTATCGATTTTTATATGTTATAAAGTTGCGATTTCAAAAAATAAATCCATATGACTTGGGTGCATTAGCTTGAATCGAACCCGAAATAAAAACTTGTGAAAAAAAAAATATATATATATAACTTGAGTTCCTTCAGCGATTATTGAAACCGAAACCAAAACTCATGAAGAATTCTTGATAAAATTATTTATTAAAAAATAGATGATTTAAGTGCCATCAGCTATAGTCGAAACCGAAACCAAATTTATGAAAAATTCTTGGTAAAATTATTTGACAAGCAATAGAAGAACATAACAATTAAACGACTCGGATGTAAGCGTGACACACAAAAGAACACACACGCTACCGTATTAATAGATAGATATAAACTTAATGTAAGATATAACCTGGATTGTAGAAAGGTATAATGTCTTTGTATAATTTACAGAGAAAACGTCTTTTTTAAAAATGTACATATGTGTTTACTAGCAATGCGTCAAGCAAGCTACCTCCCACGTTTACATGTATATATATGTGTGTGCGTATATGTGTGTGAAATAAAAATTATTTATTTTGAACATTTTGACTACATCTAAAGTCAATTAAACATCTTTATACCACTATTATTTGTGGATTTAATGCTGTGAAGAAGTTCAGTCGATTTCCAGCGATACCTGAAATATGTTTGCAAATATGTAGTTAAAAATATTTGTATATAAATAATCTTATATAACAAATAAACTTATAGCTCAGTTCATTTGATAAGAAAAATTATAGATGGAACATAATATGTCTACGTTTAGAAAAATAATACATAAATAAAGAAGTTCGAAGATGTGTCGTCATAGAATGTTTTGGTAAATAATATTTGGAGGGCGTAAACAAAGTTTATTTAGCAGTTTCACTGTTAGTACTGATGAAAAAGAGTCTGACAGACAGTTGGACTCTTTCTAAGCTAAGAAATTGGTATCACATTTGTGATCTTCCGTCTGTTTAGCATAAAATAGTGTAATATTATTAGGCTAGACGTAGGTTTTGAATAGGGATAAAGAAGTCATTTGGAAAGAAAGAACTAAGAAATGACAAAGCGAAAGCATTCCCTGTTCAGGAAATTACAGGTCTAAAGTATGATCGATAAAAAGTATAGCATTGTTTATCGAAGGCTGTGATCGGAAATCGTATCACTAGCATTGACAATCGAGACAACGTTAGATGATGTAAAAAAAACACCGATTTGGGATGCTAGGAAGAGATGAGAGACTTACGGATAGGAAGACTAGTAGATAAAACAGAATTGATGTGACAAAAACAGGCGAAAACAGTTTATTTTTGTTTAAATGAATTTAACTGAAACATAGAAGAATTTATTTTATATTTAAAAAAATAACGAGCAGTGTGGCTATTTATAACAATTTTTATATTTATATATATTTATATTATATATTATTCACAT
Organism: Euprymna scolopes; assembly: GCF_053919585.1. Classification (NCBI taxonomy): domain Eukaryota; kingdom Metazoa; phylum Mollusca; class Cephalopoda; order Sepiida; family Sepiolidae; genus Euprymna; species Euprymna scolopes. Next base: position 102,850,503 of record NC_136511.1, on the reverse strand, counting down.
CATATATATTTTTATACACATTTATAAATATTATATATATATATATATATATATATATATATATATATATATATATATATATATATATATATATATATATTATATTTTAAACAATTTCGTTTAGAAGGAAGCCGGACAAGCAAGAATTATCTCCCTTACATTAAATAGTTGTCTCAGGCTGTTAACGGTTTGATACAAGTGATAGCACTACACATACATATTTTACAAATGGATTAATTCGGCTATTCAAATACTTATATTTCATTTTGATCAAGGCAGAGAAAACAATATCGCTGCTCGTATTGCTTATTTACCATAGAGTGATGAATGTAGAAGATTGGATCGAAGGACGAGTACATCAAACTAGACATGGCGTACTTCTGGTGACCACCTAGAAGATAATGGATGGTGTTGTGGATAACTTCGAGCTGAACTTCAAAATCACAGTAGTCTTCTTGCTCAAACATGAGCATGACCTGCTTGTAAAGAACGGACACTTTGCCACCCTCGGCGATTTTAAATAAATCAGGTTGGATGTCTCGGACAGTGAACGTGTCTTCTGATTTGATGAAGCCCCGGAGGAACGGGTTTTCGATCACAGAGTCGCTCCACGCGTCGTAGTAATCAGCATCGGCCAGAAGATGAGGCAGGCTTGAGATCGGCAAGGTCCAGTCCCAATAGGGTACGGCCACATTAGCCCCGTGTCGGCGCATGGCATCCTCAAAGTGCAACAGGTAGACCCTATGCCAGTGCGGGAAAGTCGGCATACCATGGAGACAACAGGCGTATTGGGCATCGTCGGGGGATGGGCAATTTTTGGAACCATGGTAACCAGCAATGGTCTGGAAGCCAAAATCGCTGTCGTCTTCTTTAAGGCGTCGCAAAGCAGACATAAGGTTCTGAATGTCACGCTCTTCGAGACTTTCAATCTGGCGACGTATTTTGTTCAAAGGTATAGCAACTTCGATGTGTTCTTCTGCAAAAAAGAAAAGAAGATTATAGATATGTGTGTGTGTTAGAGAGAGATTCGAAAGTACTTTGGTCTACAATAACCATGGAAATTACATCAGCCAGTTCTTTCCTGAAGTAAGATAATTAATTAGAAAGTTTGAAAGGATTATAATCAGAATGAGAAGACATAAATTGTCTCCGTTATTCACCGAAATATATACGTAGAAATTTGCAGGTTGATATCTGGAAGAGGAGGAGTTTATTCCCCTGGGAGAGATGCACTCTTAGTTTTCGTTAAGACATGCATCTAAAAGAAGGAAAACTCTGATGTAAAACCTGAGGTATACTGTCTGCTCTGTCTTATAGCAGCCGTTGCACCGACTGAGATTAGCAATTGTACCAAAAAGTGTGGTTGGTTCTACATAAAGCATCTGTATTGATTTCCTAACAACACAGTTGTTGTGGCGAAGCTCATACGTCGAAATCGACGGGCGTATCTATCATATATGTGTGTGCGCGCGCGCGTGTGCGGAGCGTGTGTATGCACGAGCGTGTGCACGTGCGTTTGTGCGCTCGTGCGTGTGTGTATATATATATATGTGTGTGTGTGTGTGTGTGTGTGTGTGTGTGTGTGTGTGTGTGATGCAGTTTAGGCTTGTACTAAATAAGAAAAACATGTCGATTTTTTTTTTGTTTTTGTTTTTGATTTTGGTTTTAATAGAATTTGCAACAACTTACTTTCAGGTGGAATACGAACAATGGTCGGTTCAGACAAGACGTGGTTCAGTTCCGTTCCATTATGGGCAGCAAGCTGCACCTTAATTGTGAAATGAGAATCGAACTCCAAGCCCATATCTTTAAGAATATCAGTGATCTCAATTCGATAAAGACGATCAAATGACCATGGCATTTCAGTGCTGCCTCCCAGAACAGAGAAATGGCTTCCTTCGCGGCATTCGCCGGCATCGTTACAGATCTACAAAAGAATACGCACACAAATGGTTAAACTAGAATAGATATGAGTTCTTATAAAGATGCATTTAATTATGTATGTATTTCTTGATTGCCATAAATTACAAAGAGTTATTATTATTATCATTAGTAGTAGTAGTAGTATTAGCAGTAGTAGTAGTAGTAGTAGTAGTAGTAGTAGTAGCAGCAGCAGCAGTAGTAGTAGTAGTAGTAGTAGTAGTAGTAGTAGTAGTAGTAGTAGTAGTAGTAGTTACTCATTAGGAGTAGTCACACAAGCCATCATCAAAGACTGCTCTTTGAGGACAATATGTGGTGTTCTCTGGAGTCTGGGTGACAACAAGTCTCCCTAGATTTCCAATACTCTCCACCTCATTCGATAACCTTTGCAAAAGAATTTTTGATATCGCAACAGCCGTTTACCATTGATTTATCTTTGGCAGCGACCATTGATCTTCACTCGAATTTTGGTGACAATCAGCCTCCTCAAGATCCCAGTTATCTTTGCACTCAACCAGCGGAGGTGTGGCTAGTGCTTTCTCTCCGTTGTCTTTCCATCCTCCTTTACCGTCCTCACTTATTTTGTGTGGTGCCAGTGTATGGTGACACGGACATAAAAAGGAGGGAAGCAGTATCTTACAATTATATCGTTTCAGTTTTCATGATTCCCTGTGATGTTCCTTTGTGTTTTAATATATGTGTCAACTTACTAGGAGTTCCTACACAGGTAATCATCAGAGATTATTCACTGACAGTAACCGATCGTGTTCACTCTCCACTTCTGGATAAGCTTTGCAAATGGATTTGCGCTATCGCCGCAACCGTTTGCCATTGACTTCTCACTAGAAATGACATTTACTGGAATTTGAGTGGCTATAAGCCTCTCCACAGCTACAGTTCAGTCTCTTCCTAAGATGTTGTTAGGGGTTCGACATGACTGAGAAAAGTTTTCCTTGACTTCAGTCATTGAGCCATTAGTTCGCTCCCATGAAGGAGATGGCGTTCATTACTGGTAGTTTCCCATCTCACGCATGACACATCGCTGGATTCAATACTCTATATGAGGTTTTATTGAACGTTTATATACAACGTTTGTCTCCCGTGTAATAATATTTCTAGCGCTCCATCTATCATTAATAGAGTATGACGGCTGTATGCAATTGCCGAGCCGGGTGCAAAATGACGTCACTGTAAAGAAAATGAAAAAGACTAAGAAGAACGTTTTCACAGACCGGATGATGTTCGAGAGGACAGAGGTCATAGAGGAGCACGATCACGTTTTATTCAGAAAAGTGCCGGAAATGAATGTTGTCGTTACAAAAAAAAATGGAGTGGAGTTATTATTTTTCCTATGTTCCTTGCGACGAACTCTGCTACAATGTGTTGGGTCCCGGGTGCATACATATTAAAACGTGTGTAACAAGCGTGTAACAGATGTGTAACATTACACATCAATACACATTTTCCAGGAATTCAATGACGCATCTCTGCTTCTGACGCACATCCATGACAGAAGATACGTTCTTAGAATCTCACACTGTCAATATTGGCGAAATAAAATTTTCAGGTCAATAGTACATAAGTTCAGGCATCATTGCAATGCAAATTCCAATACCCTCTCATCCATTTGGAAAAAAAGTAGGTGACATTACTTTTGAAACGCCTCTCGTAATTTCGACTGAAACATTACGGATTCCCTGTAGAACTTTAGGCATTTGAAGAGTAAGTGGAGAGCTTAGAAGCAACCACGAAAAAAGGACGTTAGCCCTCACTTCTGCCTCTGTTAATTATTCTTGTTTAACATCATTCATTTCATATGAATCAGACGATTATTGTTAGCATTCTTTTCCCCGATATCTTTCTAGTTAGAATTCTTTCTGGAAAAACATTACGAGAGGAACCACATAAAAGTTACCAACATCTGTACGTGAAAGTGTTTCTGTGGAACGTATTGGATACGAACTTAGAATACTCCAGTTGTGGATATGTGTCCTTAATATCTGAACAACCGTCATCTCCCTGTCCTTGTTAACTGAGCAAAACTATCTTCACTTGAAGAAAAGACTTTCGCTAGTTAACCTTCATTAATTCCTTTATCCATTTTTATAGCTTCTGGCAACCTACACCCAGTGGCGTAAGCTATTTAAATAAAGATATATGTATTTTGTTGTTTATAGAATGGCCTTCTTTTTCATTTCTTTGGTGAACTTTATGCGAGAGACTATTATAGGAGATTGTCTTACAGTTTATATTAGATTTATTCCTGTAAGGCATACGTATTCAGTGTGAATTTTAATCTTATTCTATGTTTTATTTATTGTTTTTTACTGACAAAATAGGATTGTTAGCTTAAAATATAGTTCAATACTTACATCGAATGTAGCGTAGGCCGAAGATCCAAATCCATGTAGAAGGAATCCAACGAAAACACGATCCTTTTGCTTCTCTTGACGAATGTACGATTCCAATTGTGCAATGGACATTCCGTTCATTTCCAACATGTCGTATTCATAATGGAAATTATCCTTGTAGTTGAACACGTCGGCCGGTTTCGAATATTTGGTGGTCATTGGGTTCAAGTTATAGGGAGCTCCGAAAGAGAATGGCTTCAATGGTTGAGACATCAATTCGATAGCGCAGTTGGATTCATAAGCTGGAAGACCTCGGAATTTCTGCAATTCCTGCCAGATAACCCAAAGTCGATCCACGTTGGAATGGTGCAGGTAGAAAGCAGGATCATAGGCAGCGTAATGCAAATGGTTCAAGGAGTAAATTTCTTTTCCACCCAACCAAGAATGGATGGCGTTGTGGACAATCTCAAATTGAACCTCGAAATCACAGTAGTCGGTCTGTTCCAAGGCTAGAATGATGTTGTTGAAGAGCCACGTCTGTTTGCCTAGGCCGGGTTGCTCGAACAAATGGTCGCTGACGTCACGTGCGGTCATCGTCTCTGGACTAATGAAGGAGATGTGACCGTGGTTGAACGGGTTGAACGTTTCCACTGCTGTGAAAGGATCGACGTATTTCTCCGAGGTAAGTAAATTGGGGACCTCTTTCATTGGATATGTCCAATCCCAGTAGGGAACACCGACGGTGGCACCGTGCCTGTGAAGAGCTTGTTCGAACTGGACGACGTACAATCTGTGCCACTGGGGGAAAGTGGCCATACCGTGGAGACAGCAAGCGTGACGATGTTTGGCGGTCGGGTTTGGACAAAGAGGTGGAATGGCATGGAAGGAAGCAATGGTCTCAAAACCATCGGCCGATTGATCTTTCTGCATGCGTTTCAAAGCGTGCACCAAAGAATTGATTTCCTGGAGTGACAGACGATCCACATTCTTTCTAACTAAGTTACCATAGAGATTCTTATTGGTGGCAGATTTGAAACTCCTTTCTGCAAGCAAGAAAAAATACGCAAATATTAGCATAATGAGAATATTAAATTTAATTAAATTCAATAAAGTTGGCAAATAATAAAACAAGTATCCTTCAACTGGTATGGAAGAAAGAATAGTAGCAATTTAAACAGAAGAGGATGGAGTCCCTTAGCACTTGTCTAGTTTGGACATTTAATACATCTCCTGGAAGTCTGTCTTATTAACGTTAGATTTGTAGGGGAGGCAACTCAACTTTTAATATGTCAGTTACCTCCCTTGATAAGTTTAAAATATTTAACAAATAATATTTGATAGCATTTCAAAAATTACATTATAAGCACAATATTTACCATTTAAACGCCGGAAGATTGTGAACTAACATTAATCGTAAACTTAACCTTGCTTTCTAATAAGTCTATTATGCAAAATATTGGAATTAAAAAAATAGTAAAATGCATATCTTGCAGATTAGAATTGTTACATGTTCAATTCAATTCAAATCAATTTATTTGGCAAAAAATAACCAATTATGTTTTAATTGTTTTGTGGGGAAAGAGGTAGACATTTACACAGATAGGGATACAGAAGCCTAGCACCTGTCTAAATTCGCTTTGAATTGTTGCGTTGCTGGCGCATTTCTTACCTCCCTTGGAAGTCTACTCCAAGTTTCGGGAATTCTGATTGAGAAAATGAACCTCCTTTAGTTTCATGAAAACCAGTGGATAAACAGTTTTAGGGATGTCCGTGTAGACCCCTTTTCCGGTGCAGGAGTTAATATGTTCTGAGAAAGATCATAATGATCTTTGAAAAGATTGAAGGCCCAGACAAGATGACCACGTAATCGTCGACATTCAAAGAGGTAAAGGTAAATCTTTTTAAGTCAGCTCTCTTACAGCAGATCCCATTGAGACAAGCACGACGGTGCAGTAAACTGCAAGCTAAATGCACCCAACGAGATAGACACTGAGATAGGTAGCAGGCGACCGAGAAAAGAGGGGGGGGGACGGACGACAGGCATAGAAAAAAACAGTTGTAAACAAAAGAGAAAAAAGAAAAAGAAAAAAGGCAGATAGGGCCAGAATGGTATGTGCGATGGATATTTCTTTTGGCCAAAAAAGCTGTAAACGCAAATTGACCATGACAGTCAGTGACATACGTGAGTGGAAGGAAGCGTACCAATGAAATTCAAATTTACAAAGCGACCATTGTTGACTGCCCCCTGGTGCGTAAGTGGCCTCTATTGAAAAGACGCGTGGCCTTTGTGGAATTGGATTTGGTTCATTTTTATGATCCCTCAAAGTTAATTCAACGAGACCATTCTGGTTTTAATGGCTCGTCAAATTCCATTAGGCACATGCCGGCTGAGATATTCCACTCGATTGCCAACAGAAGAAGAAGAAACAGTCCCGTTTTGGGGGATAGGCAGCCTGGTGAAGATTTGAGTGACAGCGGTTCCGGCATCCTGATTGGCCAAAGGGCCGAATGAGAGAAAAAAAAGAAGATATAGCTCCCGCCCCCATAATATAAGCAGCGAGCTTTGAGAGACTGAGAGACACAGAGACCGACAGACACCGAGAGACATTCTGCTTCCCTGGGCTCGAACGAACGAAGAAGACCACCTCATCGATTGACCCTGCCGACGTAGCCATTTATTTGTTATCGAAAACGAAAGAACTTTGCAGTTAACAAACGGCCAGTCCCTAACTTAATAGTGAAATACGAAACGACGATTGTAATCTTTTATGAATAACAAGGAATTTTGAATCACAAAAAACAACAAGTGTCGACTTGTCCTTTTTTAATTTGTTTGGCATGCTTGCAGAAACGCTCGACGAGTCTCTTTCAGGTACTGGCCGCTGACATTCTCATCAGAAGACACGAGGGCAAACAATCGGGGAACATCCGCCACTGGACGACACGCGGGTGACGTAAGTGTCACACCATAGCCTCCATACCATTCAAGTAGCCGATCGTTGAACTCTTTCCAAATTCTGGATACCACATATTATATATGGAGAAACACCTGGAAAGCATACTCTAACAGTGATCTGACAAGGGAGACATAGAGTGAGAGAAATATTTCAGGAGTGAGTTTGTGAAAGAAGTTGATAATAACTCCCGAGGAAGATCATAATGACATTCAACGAGATTTGGGATCAAAATAAGATCACTGCATAACATTTGCTGACATGAGACTATGCTCTTAAGCATTACTTCCTCCTTTTTGGAGGGAGTAATACCGTATATGGTCGTTTATCAAAATAATATCTTTCCAGAATCTACCTCCTCCTTTTGAGAATTTGTAATATCTGTTCTGTTGGTGAGTGTGTGTTCGTTTTTCAGTCTATCTTTCTGATCACTTGAATTAAGAAGATATTTAAAAAAAAAAGAAAATGCCAAAATAAGCATAGAAATTATTATTATTATTATTATTATTATTATTAATAATAATAATAATAATAATAATAATAATAATAATAAGTTCTACATCCCCATCACAAATCCCCTCCCATTGTCCCATCACCGTCCCCCTCCCCCGTCAAAAAAAGTGATGCCAAATAGCCAAATGCAAAATAGGTCAAGGAGGATGGAAAGACCGAGAAAAGAGCGTTGACTAGACCTCCGATGGACAAGCGCGAAAAGAACTGGGATTTTGTGGAGGCCTAGTGCGACTCAAATTCCAGTATAGACCAATAGCTGCTGCCAGCGAGAAATAAATGGTGAGAGGCTGTTGCGATAACGCAAATTTATCTGCAAATGCTATCGAAGGAGGTGGAGAGTGCTGGACGTCTGTGGAGACTTGTTGTCACTCAGCTTACAGGGAACACCACAGTTTTTGTTTTTTTTTTTCAATCAAATCTTCGATGACTTGTATGAAAGCTCCATGTGAGCCAATAATAATAATAATAATAATAATTACTAGAGACTTCTAGTATATCGTATTCATTTTGCTAATGGATATAAGGTCTGTCTGAAGTCGAAAGTATAATATTAGTTTTATTATAACACTGTATACATTACAGTGCTCAGTTCAAGAGTTGTAGCGTAGTATCTATTCTGTTGTGGTGATCCTCTCATGTCTTACTTCTTCGTTGGAGCCTGGTAGTAGTGTGGTAAATGTATACGACCATACTCCCATGCATTATCTCTATCTTTTTATGGATTCATGGTATATGTTCTGTGGTCATACGACTATCTTCCCCCTGTTTTTTTTTTATATACGTGTGTGAAGGATTATAGTATTGCTTGCTCGTCATGATACTATTCTTCCAGGTATTATCTAAAAGGAATGCCGTATCTGTCCATTGTTTTGATCTCCTTCCCTCATGAAAGAACCTAAAGACAAAATAAAACAGAAACCATTTTGTAAAAGTCATCTTACCTTCTTTCGGGACAAAGATAATGCTTGGGTCGTGGAATAACTTCTCGTTCAGTTTAGTTCCGTTGACGCCGATCACTTCTGTCTTAATCGTAAAGTCGCTCTTGTAGTTGAGATTGAGTTCGTTAAGAATCGGCGTGATGTCGTAACGGAAAGGTCGGTCAAACTGCCAAGGCATTTCCGTCTCTCCACCAAGAACTGAGAAGGTACCACCGAAGTGATCACAGTTCTTCTCAGCTCCGACAGGGACGCAGATGTAGAACCGGAAGAAGGCCGAGGCCTTGATACCGTGCAGGGAGTATCCGACGAATACTCTGTCGTGCGCTTTGTTATTCTTGAGAACGTTTTCCAACTGGGGAATGTTCAGTCCACTGAATTCGATTGTCTCGTACTTGTAATGCAGGACGTTCTGGTAATCGAAGACGTCGTTCGGCTTACTGTTGACGTATGTTAGACGGTCGTGGTTAGCCGTAGAGTTGCTGAACGGACGCATTGGTTTGTTCAGGGAGTTCTTGGCGCACGTTGCGGTGTTGTATTCGAGTTTGCGGTATCGCTGAAGCTCTTGCCAAACGGCCCACAAGCGATCGACGTTGCTATGATGCAGGAAGAAGATGGGGTCATAGGCGGCATAATCCAGTGAGGACATGGAATATTTACTCGCGCCGCCGATCAAAGCATGGATTGTGTTGTGAAGAACTTCGTATTGGATCTCAAACTCGCAGAAGTCGGTTTGCTCCAAGGCGAATAAGGCATGATCATACATGTTCATGTTACCAAAAATATCCGAACTGAGTGTTCGCTGTGTGTGCGTGTTTTCGAACGAAACGCTTCCCTTGAGGAACGGGTTGGGTAAAGTCTTGTCAGTCTTCGGGTTGTAGTAGGTCAGGTCGTTGATCAATGGCGGCAATTCATCGAATGGCTCGATCCAGTCCCAGTAGGGAACAGCAATGCAAGAACCTCTGGCTAAGAGTTCGTTTTCAACGAGGGCCAAATACAAACGATGCCAATGAGGGAAGACGGGCATGCCGTGGAGACAGCACGTGTAGACGTTATCGCCGGTTTCATCTGGGCACTGAGCGGGAAGGCCGTGGAAAGCAGCGATCTCTTCATATCGTCCGTCGGCGGCCATTAACCTGAACGCATCTGCGAAGCAAATCATCTCTTCCTTCTTCAAGTCTTTCAGATTCTTTCGAATACGATTGGCTGATGTAATCACTCCGCCCCAACTCTCTTTGTGCTCCGAATCTAATAAAATACAAAAGAAATACAAGATATAAACAAAGCAAATAGACATACAAAAAAGTTTCACTTAATTATTTATTCCTTTATTTCTTTACACGTTTATAAATGAAACTTTTCATTTTCGAAATGTGTTAAACTATAAAAACTGCATGTTTTAAAAAAAGAAAAAAGTTTTCATAGCGACAACTACCAGTTTTGAAATTGGAAACTGACGAGCAGTATTTAAATAAAAAAAAAAAAAGGTTTTCAATCTTTATCTATTCCGTTATGTATTTACGATCTTTTTAATAAGACTTTTAATTTTGGAAACGTGTTAAAATATAAGAACGTAATTCGGGAAGATTGAAAGAGTCTACTTTGCGATAGCTTCCGGTTTTAGTATTGGAAATTGATAAACAGTACATTATTTTAAACTGCTTCGATTTTAGTAAAACTTTTAATTTCATTATTTTGTAAACATTTCGTTAAGAGACTTTTTTAACCACTAACCCTAAGTCCGATTAGCAAAGTTGCAAAATCACACGTAATTGCCTAAAAATGTAGAAGGAAGGCCTTACCTATAAGAAAGAGTTCGGTTTGATTATTTTTAATACGAACATTCCAATTTTTTTTATTGATTTGATTATTTGTAATAAAATAGATAAAATAATTGTAAAAACCAGTTTGATTTTTTTATGTGTTAATAATAAAAAATGATGAAAACAAATTATCAATTGTCCCTCCAAAAAAGATCGATCTAAAATATAATAACTATTTTTATAATTCTTAAGCTTCTGTTTCAATATCTAAAATAAATATCTGTTCTTTTACGTGTAACACTAATATATGCAATTCGGTATATATTTACACAAATGCTACATCAGCAGTAGTTGACTGAAGTAGTATCACTGTTTGTAAATAAGATAACACTTTTTGTTGTTTCATATGATTTTAATTATAAAAGGTCTATGTAATTTAGGAAGCAATGAAAAAAAGATGTGTCATCATTTTTATGGCTCGGACATTCTAGTAAGTAAACTGACACAACAAATTATAACTTTCCTTTATTCGTGTTCTACGCCTTTTATTACAATATATATATATATATATGAACTTGGAGTTATCTCCCTTGTGATATTATCACCCAGCCGCCACATTTAAACTTACTGCTTTTTAATGAATTTTTATTATTGTTTAAAGCCTACCCTTATTAATGATTGGGGATTGTTTTTAATTACAAGTTATAACTAAAATAAAATAAAACGTCGTATTTTTAATAAGACTTTTCTGTCAGCCAGCCTTGTAATCCCTTAAGAAGACATTTTGTAAGTCAACCTTGAAACCTCTTCCTCCTATATCGTTAGTTAGTCAACCTGGTAATCCTTTCCTTCTCTATTTTTAATCAGTCAGTTTTGTAAACATTTCATTCCTATTATGAGTCCGTGAGCTTTACGATCCCTTCGTTTTCTATTGTCAGTCAGCTTTGCAACATTTTCATTGTCAGTCAATCAGCCTTGTAACATTTTCCTTCCCTATTGCCAGTTAATGTCTTACAACTACTTCTTGCCTATTGTCAGTCAGCTTTGTAACCCTTCCTTTCATATTGTTAGTCAGTCAGCCTTGTAACCTCTTCCTTCTCTATTACTAGTAAGTCAATCTTGAAACCTTTCCTTCCATATTGTTATTCAGTCAACCTTGTAACACCTTCCTTTTCTATTGTCAGTTTATCTTGTAACACCTTCTTTCCATATTGTTAGTCAGCAAACATTGTAACACCTTCCTTCCATATTGTTAGTATGTCAGCCTTGTAACATCTTTCCCAATTGTCAGTCAGTCAGTCTTGTAATCTTTTCCTTCCCTATTATCAGTCAACCGTGTAACACGTTCATATTGTCAGTCATTCAGCTTTATAACCCCTTTCCTTCCTTATTGGCGGGCTTACTCTTTGGCTCGTGTTTTTGAATTCCAGTGGATTGAACGGTGGTGGTGGGTTTCCTTTACGCATGATTTATCTTAAAATTATTCTACCTCCCCCTTCATTTTCTATTATTATGATTAGTTCCTGTCATCAAGTGCCTTTATGCCTTGTCTTGAGCAACTTTCATTAATAAAAAACATTAATACATTTTTCGCATTTGTTTTTAAAGTGCATTGTTTTATTTTTGGACCAAAATATTATCTGTATATTTTATCGTCTCTTATATATGAAAGATAAAATGGAAAAATAATTAAACAGAGGTAAAATGTCAAAAATATAACGTGAGATTGACCGGTTTCAACACACTAGTAAATGAACAAATAAACTCACCGGCAGTAGGGACGAAAATCACAGTTGGTGTTGGGAATATGTTTGAGTCTGCCATTGATCTGTTCGCTGTTATGATCTCGACGGCAATTCTGAAATGGCTGTTATGGTTAAGACCCAGCAGCATTAAATCATCGGTAATCTCATAACGGTAAAGACGATCGAAATTCCATGACATTTCACTCTCTCCTCCCAAGACCGAGAAAGTTCCGACGAAATTCCCGCAGTTCTCTTCGTTTACACCGGTTGGTACGCATATGTAGATATGGACCTCTGCGGATGTCTTGATGCCATGGAGCAAAAATCCTGCGAACACACGGTCGTGATCTTGCCTTTTATTTATAAGTGCTTCTAACTCGGGAATAGACAATCCTTCGAAAGTAAGAGTGTCATATTTGTAATGCAGGACATTTTGGTAGTCAAAAACGTCGTTGGGTCGGCTGTTGGTGAAGGTTAATCTATCTTGGTTGGCCGTACTATTACTGAAGGGTCTCATTGGCTCGTTGAGGAGGGGCAAGGCACAGTTGGCCTCGTTGTAAGGCAACTTTCGGTAACGCTGAAGCTCTTGCCAGATAGCCCACAAACGATCAACGTTGCTATGATGAAGGAAGAACACAGGGTCGTAGGCAGCGAAATCGAGAGAAGCCATGGAATAAACCTCTCGTCCACCAAGTAGACTATGGATTCTGTTATGAAGGACTTCCAGTTGAACTTCGAATTCGCAGAAGTCAGTCTGTTCTAGAACGAACAAGGCTTCATCATACAAGTTTTTGTTGCCATAGAGAAGTTCATGAGCATCGCGATCAGTTACAGTGCTAGCAAAATCAATGGCACCATTGAAGAACGGGTTAGACTCAATGTGAAGGGTTCTTGAATTATAGTATGTTGCATCGTTAAAGAAAGCGGGCAACCTATCGAAGGGCTCGATCCAATTCCAGTAAGGTACCGCGACGCCGGCACCACGAGCCAAAAGCTCATCTTCCACGAGAGAAAGATAGAGACGATGCCAATGAGGGAAGGTCGGCATTCCATGGAGACAGCATGTGAACACAACTGTTCCGTCAGCATTTGGACACTGAGCTGGAAGACCGTGGAAAGAAGCAATCTCTTGGTATCTTCCGTCTTTAGTCATTTGTTTAAATGTGTTTCGGAGCGATTCAATTTCGCCGCCGCTCAAATCGTCGAGACTTTTACGGATTCGGCTCGCGCTGGTTACGGGTTCAATCCATGCTCTTCCTTCACCAAATTTTCCTGAAAACGTAATGGAAGTTATCAATAGATTGGATACATTGACAAAAGTAGTACAAAAAGATTTTAGTCTATAAGCATTGTCTGCTATGCGTATGGGGGGGGGGGTCGTACAGTGTGCTATTTTAGTTTTAATTCAATTTGTGCAAAGGGTTAAAACGCTGGGAAATTACCATGGTAAAAATTTACCCTGATTTTTAACAATAGGTATTATTCATTAATTAATGAATATTCCCCAGTTTTTAGATTTTTCGATAATTTTAAAGTGTTTTAAGTATTATATGAATACAGCATTTTTCGATAATTTTAAAGTGTTTTAAGTATTATATGAGTACAGCATATTTCGATAATTTTAAAGTGTTTTAAGTATTATATGAGTACAGCATATTTCGATAATTTTAAAGTGTTTTAAGTATTATATGAGTACAGCATTTTTCGATAATTTTAAAGTGTTTTAAGTATTATATGAGTACAGCATATTTCGATAATTTTAAAGTGTTTTAAGTAGTATATGAGTACAACATTTTTCGATAATTTTAAAGTGTTTTAAGTAGTATATGAGTACAGCATTTTTCGATAATTTTAAAGTTTAAGTAGTATATTACAGCATTTTTCGATAAATTTAAAGTGTTTTAAGTAGTATATAAGTACAGCATTTTTCGATAATTTTAAAGTGTTTTAAGTAGTATATGAGTACAGCATATTTCGATAATTTTAAAGTGTTTTAAGTATTATATGAGTACAGTATTTTTCGATAAATTTAAAGTGTTTTAAGTAGTATATGAGTACAGAATTTTTCGATAAATTTAAAGTGTTTTAAGTATTATATGAGTACAGTATTTTTCGATAATTTTAAAGTGTTTTAAGTATTATATGAGTACAGCATTTCATGTTAAAATAAAAAATAATTCAGATTTGCATTTTCAGTTATAATCATTTGAAACCAATTAAAAAAGATTCACTGAAAATTAATTTCTTTTTAGATATCTTAATATTAAACCTTGAATTTTAAACAGTTTCTAGAATCAAAATTATGTCATGGATTTTGATCAAGCTTGGAATAAGAATATTAGACATAAGGTTTAGTATTATTATATTCTGCTTTTACGGTATCATAGAAATGGGGCAAATATGTTCTTTTCAAGAAATATATTTTAGCCGTCCTAGGATAGGTCTTTTATATATATATATATATATATATATATATATATATATATATATATATATATATATATATATATATATATATATATGTAAAAGGAATGAAAAAATACCAGCGGTGGTTGACGTTATGTTTAAAGAAAAATAGAAAAAACGAATGAAATTATTAAAAAAATCAACGTTTCGTCCTTATCTCAGAGGACATCTTCAGGATAATTGAAATAAAAATGTAAGAAAAGAAAAAGTCATAGATCATGCGAAAAAAGACAGTTTTTGAATCCTACCCATGTCGGGAAGGACAAATATGTGTGCGTATGGGAAGGTTGGGTTGTTCGATGTCTATATATACACTTTTAAAACAATATTTGTCCTTCCCGACATGGGTAGGATTCAAAAACTGTCTTTTTTCGCATGATCTATGACTTTTTCTTTTCTTACATTTTATTTCAATTATCCTGAAGATGTCCTCTGAAATAAGGACGAAACGTTGATTTTTTAATAATTTCATTCGGTTTTTTCTATTTTTCTTTAAACATATATATATATATATATATATATATATATATATATATATATATATATATATATATATATATATATATATATATATATTCTTTAAAGTTTTTAACCTTTAAAACTATACAAAAAAATACTTTTATCATTCGTTAGAAAACCATCCAATCAGTAAGTCATTTAATCACCTGCAATCACTGCATCAACTCGCTCTCGAATTTACTATAATACCAATAATTTATTTTTCAAGGGATCACTAGTTGTTTACCATGAAACACTGTTTCGGGGATTTAAAAACAAAACAGTATATTACATCATGGCCACCCAGCAGTGTTGATCAAACACCACCACCCTTAATCTTAGGAAGAAGACATGTTACAAACATTTGATCCAATTTCCTATTCTTAATTGCAATTACTAACCTTTTCATACTATAAAAATGAATTTCTTACCTGTGCGATTCATCAATTTCCACATTTAAAATGGATACATTTTTTAATTTATCAGTCTCGTATTTATAAAATTAGGATTGATCCATTTAACTACTTATCACCCCGTGTGTGTGTGTGTGTGTGTGTGTGTGTGTGTGTGTGTGTGTGTGTGTGTGTGTGTGTGTGTGTGTGTGTGTGATTAATAAAGTGTATTTATACATATATTGAAAAAAACGTTATTCTACTCACCAAGACCAGGTTCATAGACAACAGAGCTCGATAGCGAGACACCAGCAACTTCGGCTCCGGTCAGGTCGGTGACGGTGTATTCAATATGATATTTGTCGGTATAATGAAGTTTCATTTCGTCCATTGTATGTGTGATGTCTGCTTTGTAGGCGCGGTCAAATTTCCAGGGCATCTCATTTTCGCTTCCCAAAACGTAGAATTCTCCGGCCTTCATTTTGTTGTCTGATCCATCATCTTTGATAAAGTATTCGACAAGCACAGATTTCTTCAGACCTTCCAACATGAAAGTGACAAGCACACGGTTCTTGGCCTTTCGTCGGTTGATTTCTCTTGACAATTGGGGAATGGACAAACCGTTCAGTTCCAAAGTATCGTATTCGTAATGGAAGTTTTTCTTGTAATCAAATACATCGAAAGGAACTGAATGTTCACGAGTCATGCTATCAGGATTGATATCACTTGCAAGACTGAATGGAGACATTGGTTTACGGAGCATTTCGATGGCACAATTGGCTGTATTATATGGTTTACCTCTGAATTTCTGCAAAGCTTGCCAGGTGGACCAGATTCTGTCTACGTTACTGTGGTGGAGCATGAAGATCGGGTCAAAGGCACTGTATTCCAGTGAAGCCATAGAGAAAGGTTCTGTACCACCGACCAAAGCATGGATGTGGTTATGGGCGATCTCATATTGAACTTCAAAGTCGCAGAAGTCTTCCTGTTCAAGGGCAAAAATCATCTCGTTAGCCAAATGGGTATATTTTCCAAATTCAGGTTTTTCAAAAAGATTTGCAGACGGTGCTCGACTTGTAACAGCGCCGGCTTCATCAATGGCACCACTAAAGAATGGATTCGGATGGGCTTCGCCATTTACATCTGTGTACTGTTCTTCCAATACGAGGGCGGGAAGGGCATCAATGGGTCGAGTCCAGTCCCAATAAGGAACACCACCGGAATAACCGTTTCGTCTTAAGCCGTTTTCGTAATTCAAAGTAACCAACCTGTGCCAGTGTGGGAAAGTGGCCATACCGTGATGACAGCAAGCGTATTTCTGCGCAGCATCCGGACTTGGGCACCATTTCGTTGATCCATGGAAAGCGGCTACTTGTTGGAAGCCATTGGCACTTTTATCTGCGGCGAAAGCTGTCAGGGCACTTCTGATCGAGTCCATTTCCGTTTTTGTCATGCTGTCAACATTCTTTCGAGATCGATGCTGTTCGTCAAATTCCACATCGGTATCAGCTGTAAAATAAAACGAATTAAAAATTAAAATCAATCGATGCTTGGAAAATCAATATATTGTTATCGATTAATTACAAATTTTGCGGTGTTGAATATATTTAAGAATAATTGCAGATATATTTCAGCATTAAAAAGTATTAAACTGGTCAATAGGTTTGTTATTGTTACTAAACTATTCTTGAAGAATAGCGCTGTTATTCTAAGTAGAAAATCGGGAATTGTATTCAAATGTTTATACCATTAGAAATTTAAACGTCAATAGTTGAACTTACTAAAATTAAATTGAATCTGTCATATGTTTCCGACTTTTATTACCGTAGTTGCATCTATTTAAATATGCCTATAACATAGACGCAGAATTGATACAAGATTATAATAGAGTTGAAACCTACATCTGAAGAGGGTTATCTTTTGAAATTCTTGACATATTACATTATACGGACTTTACATTTGGCGAAATTGCGAGAAAGATTCGTAATTATATAAATAATAATAATAATAATAATAATAATAATAATAATAATAATAATAATAATAATAATAATAATAATAGTGTTACTATTTTCAATAGAAAGAAATCATATCCAACTGTTTCACAAAAGGAAATTTATATGTCAACAACTCGAAATAAGTTGAATTTAATTGACTCTGCAACTTTTATTCCTGTACTAATACAATCAGCATGTCAAAATTTTTCTTTGTTTAAATACAATATTTGAGCTACTACATATCGATAAAATTATTAAGCCGGGGAATGTTTACCGGTATTACATAACCCCTTAAAGAATGGGTGTGTTTTAAAACAGAAAAGTAAACAACAATAAATAGATTATCTCAAATATGCGCTGTGTTTTAGCATAGACTAACAGATAAAAAGGAAGAATATACCGTAACAACCGAAAACAAGAACAGATATTCCTCCGATGCGTCCTTTAATTTATATTTCAGCGATTAACGAAAATGTTATTTCAAATTTAAACGGCCAAAATCATTTTTTAAATAACTTGAGAACACTTAAGTTTACCCTAACCCAAATTTTAAGTACATTGGTGCAGGTCAAAATACAGTGTTGTTCATTTTTCTTGTCTTCGATCAGTGAAAGAGAAATCTTTCAAGATCAAGGTAATTTTTTCTCGATCCATTTGGAAGGGACCTGGGCTTTCTCAAAAGCAAACACTGACATTGTGCCTAAGTTTGCCCTCGTAAGGAGAGACGAAACAAAAGCTATTAATAATAATAATAATAATAATAATAATAATAATAATAATAATAATAAGAAGAAGAAGAAGAAGAAGAAGAAGAAGAAGAAGAAGATCTAAAACCTAATCAACCGGAAAAAAGTGGAAAGGGCTCGTCTAACCTTCGTGTGCGAGTGAATTTGCATTTACCTTTTCCTGGGACGAAGATCACGGTTGGTTGAGGGAGAGTGGTTGCTGGTAGGGCAGTTCCGTTGACGTCCTTGATGTCCACGCGCAGTGTATACTCAGCGTACTTGTCGACACCGAGGGCGGCTAAGGCACCAGTGATCTCATGCTTATAGACACGGTCGAATCTCCAACTCATCTCTTTGCTTCCTCCAAGAACAGCTACAGAGCCAGCCATGAATTCGTTTCCTGCGGCTACGACGTAAAAGTCGACAATCGCAGATGTCTTGATACCCATGAAGAGAAAACCAGCGAACACTCTATCCTTGTGCTTGTTGTTGTCAATGTGACCCTGCAATTCGCGCACGGACATTCCTCCGAAGAAGAGCGTGTCGTAAGCATATTTCAGTTCTGCTTGATAATCGTAGATGTGAGTCGGCACAGAGTGCGAGTGGGTCTGGTGGTCGTTGTTAAGTGGAGGTTCGAAAGCAAATGGCTTCATGGGTCGGTAGACTTCGGAGCTGGCGCAATGGCATTTGTACGGCAGTTTACGATGAACCTGCAGAGCTTGCCAAATCGCCCACAGCCTGTCTACTTCGGAATGATGGAACCAGAACATAGGATCGAATGAAGTATAGTGCAAAGACGACATAGAATAGGGCTCGGCTCCTCCTGTCCATGCGTGAATCGCATTGTGAGTCACTTCGAACTGAACTTCAAAATCGCAAAAGTCTTCTTGTTCAAAGGCAAGTAGCATACCATCGTACATAGCACTATGGTCTCCCACACTGGGTTGCTTAAAGAGTCTGTAATATGAGAAGCGAATATAAAGTTATTAAAATTTAATAGAAACAACACATGCATAAATTATATATATATATATATACATATATATATATATATATATATATATATATATATATATATATATATATATATATATATATACGGGCAAACAGTTAATAAAACATGTTAAAAAACACTTTGAAATGAGTTAAAAACATATTTAATCTGAAAAGATAAGTGGATAGTCCTTAATTCGCGGAGTTTCGAAGAAATACTTTCCTTCTCATCAGAGGGTAGGAATTGGCAAAATGCGGGATCGGATTTTGCATGCAAAAGTATTTGATGAAACAACAAGTAAGTCAAAGATCTTACTTGATAACAAAAAAGTGAAGCAGAGTGAATATGGTGAAGAAAAAGGTGATTACACGTGAATGGATAGTCTGGTGGAAGATAAATAATCCAGTGACGGTAAAATCCAAATATATAACTTCCAGAAAGTTAATTGAATTTCCATTTCCACAAGTAAAATCCAATTATTTTATATATATATATATATATATATATATATATATATATATATATATATATATATATATATATATATATATATAAGGTTGGTGCAAAAATAATGTCCTTTTTAGCATGAAATTGAACGTCAAAAAACGACATTTTTTTGCACCAACCTAATATATATATATATATATATAAAGTGATATACAAACTGCCATTAGCGTATTAAGCGATGCTCTTTGTGTAAAAAAATGGAGGTTAGGCGTTTGTAAAATATCACAATATTGTTAATTCACTAGCCGGAATAGCAGCAGATAAATCGCGTAACGGTTAGAAGCGCCGACTGTCGTTTGGACGGTCGAGTTTCGATCTTGGCTTTAGATAGTTGCTTGTCTAGCCGCACTGATGAGCTGTGATACAGCAAAACAGTATGGATGACTGTGTGTGTGTGTGTGTGTGTGTGTGTGTGTGTGTGTGTGTGTGTGTGTGTGTGTGTGTGTGTGTATTAGTGTTGAGACGATTACTGGGAATCGGAACTTTTGTGGTATCGGAATCAGTAAAATTTGTGCATATTTTCCGATTCCAAAATGAATATTTTAATTGTGCTGTGTATTTAATTTCGTTTAAAACAAAGTCCTCCGCTCTCGATAGAAATGATAAAATGATAAACATCCATAGATTTTAAACTACATTAAAACTAATATCTATAAATCATCCTCAGACAAATGTATTCTTACGTTTGAGAAAATACCTGCACATTTAACATGTGATTTTGCGGTAATCGAGAAAAATAACAAACCTATAGTTAAATATTTAGAATTTTATAAAGAATTGGAATCAGAATCGGTAATTATATTCCGTAATTTAGTGCGCAATCATAAAAATTTAATAGTTTCAAAGTAATCATTACAATATTGTAATGATTACTAACAAGTCTGCAAAATTATGCCTTTACTGCATTTTTAGTCACTTACTCATCAGATGTTCACCTTAAAAAATCATAGAAAACCACCATTTTGCAGACTTGTTAGTTGCGAACGAAGCAATATTGTAATGATTATCTTTGAAAAAGCAATAAATTAACAACTAAGAAAACTTGATCTTTAGAATTTAAGAACTATTATATTATATAATATATGCTCTGGAATAATAAAAAAAACATTAATTGAGCTTGGACTTTTTTTCAAACCTTATATAAAAGAAATTAATATATAAGAAAACTTTTCAATCGTGAAAAAAAGTCCATTACGATTGGTATATATAAACTTAGTAACGTTTCAAGTAAATGATTAATATACATATTTCAAGTAAATAATTAATATATATATATATATAGAGAGAGAGAGAGAGAGAGAGAGAGAGAGAGAGAGAGAGAGAGACAGATAGAGACAGAGAGACAGAAACAGAGACAGAGAGAGAAAGAGAGAGAGAGAATATATATAGAGAGAGAGACAGACGGACAGATAGACAGACAGAGACAGAGAGATGGAGAGAGAGAATACCAGTTAATAAACGTAAATAGGATGGCTAACTCATGAAATTGTTTTATAAAGCGTTTTTAATAAGTGTTGGTGTATTGTATATTTACACATACAACGCAGAAAATATGGAGAATAAAGAACGACATTGTTTTATGTTGCATTGTTTCCTGACAAATGATGTTTAAAAATAAGAATTTTAAATAAAAATAAAATCTTTAAAAAATATAAATATAACAAATAAATTAAGATGAAATAACTTTGAATTTTTAAATTGAAATTAAAATTGTAACTTAAAAATCGAAGTCAAAAGTTAAAATTTTATTTAAATTTAAAGTTTAAAAATTAAATAATAAAAAAAATGAAAAAATAATAAAATAAAAATTAACTAATACAAACTTTAACAATTAAAATAATAATTTTATTATTCTAAAACATGAAAGTAAATTTAATTGAAAGGTAAGATTTTAAATTGAAAATGAAAATTAAACATGAAAACTGAAAATTGAATTTCAAAAGCTGTATAACATATTGAAGTTTTTTGGTAACGAGAACCAAGTAGATTAACTAAATAAATATGCAGTTTGCATATAGCTAAGCTTACGGAATGTTGTAATAAACATTTTTGAAAACAAACAGATAAATATTTAACAGAAGAAAGTTCATAGAAACAACAAGTGAAGCATGCATGCCCCCCCCCGTGAGTGTACAGTGAACAAGGCATAAAAAAGTTCAGCATTTGCCCCTCCCCATTTAGCCCCAAAAGTCCCAGGGGGTGTCAAATCCTGATAAAAATGGACAAAAGGTGCAGTTTTAGGTCTTAACATATGTAAATTTGAGTTCTGCACCATGAAAAAAAAAAAAATAAATGACTTCAAGTTCATCAGTTAATTCCCCCATTTAGTCCCAAAAGTCCCCAAGGCCTTAACATATTTAAATTTGAGTTCAGCACCATTCAAAACTGCTAAATAGACATACACAGAAAATTTTGGAAAAATATGGTAAAATAGGCCCAAAAATGGAGTGTTTTTATTAGTCCTAAAAGAGCCCCTGGGGCACACCCAAGAGTTATCACAAAGTATAAACAAACAAAATTATATAGAAATCAGTTAGTTACAACTTTTTAGAAAGTTTTTAAAAAATCCAAGGCATCAATTTTTTTTTTAAGAACAAAAGTGTCAATTTTAACCATTTTAACCCGAAAGGCAACCCTGGGAGGGGGGCAACCGGAGTTTCCTGGAAAATCAGTTCTGTGACTCATATCATGTTTAATGTTTGTGCAAAATTTCAAGGCGTAAATATTGAGAAAATTGCGGGCAGACCAACGGACGAACGGACGAGGGTCCACCTTCCTTTTTTCGGGGGACCAATTACAATCTAAATAATAGCAAATATCGGGTGATTTCAATGTCAGAGGATAGCAAAATGCTAGAATCAAAAGGGGCAAAGAAAAGAGATTCTTATATAGTAATAGAAGTTAATTAATCGGAATCGTGAGAGTGAATTTCAAACCTTTAAGCAATAAATAATCAGAGCATTCAGCGATGCATTTCCGACACGATGGTGAAGCAGAATAAATTCTACTATATTCAAAATACACAAGAATAATGCTGTTACAAAAGACTTCCGTTTACAGAGAGCTGTGGTCAACACGCGGGGCGCACAGGCGTGTAAGAGGAGGAATACGAGGTAATTTACACACACACACACACACACACACACACATTACAGTTGCTCGGACAAATAATTAACATGGGCCACATAATGTAGAACCCTTATGTATGAACATTGTTGTAAACTCAAAAAGAAGGGATGTGCCGTAACAGAACCGAAAGTAATAAATTAGGAACATTTAGACAGCATATAACAAATTAAATTTCTAATTTCAAAATTAAATAATTAAACAATTAAAGCTTTAAAAAAATAATAAAATAAAAATTGAATAATCAAACTTTAAAAAAATAAAATAGAATAATTTAAAATAAAATAAAAAATAAATTAAAGCTAAAATAAAAATTAAAAAATAATGTATTAAAGCCAACAAACCTGGGGTCAATAACTCTTGTAGTGTGTACACCTGCATCAAGGAATTCAATTGCTGAACTGAAGAAAGGGTTCGCCTTTGTCTCTTTGGTGTACGGGTCCACGTAGGTCTCATCGCCTAGCAGATGTGGCAAAGCTGTTATTGGCTTCGTCCAATCCCAGTAAGGTACACCAATCTGAGATCCACGAGCCATAAGTGCATTTTCAAATTGTACCACAACCAATCGATGCCAATGAGGGAATGTGGCCATGCCGTGAACACAACAGGCTACTCTGTTCTGGGCGTCCGGTCGAGGACACTTAGCTGGGAGGCCGTGGAATTCGGCCAGGGCTTGATAACCGTTGATAGATTTGTCAGACATGAAACGTTCCATGGCCTGCCGTAATTCGTATTCCTCTTCATCTGTTAAGCTGCTCAGATCCTTTCGTGTGCTTAGTTTCATTTCGTCGACATTTTTCATTTCATCTATAAAGATGCCATCAATGCATTTAAAATTAGACTCCCAGGGTAAAAATAGCAACATGTGTTAAATTAAGGGTATACAATAAATTAATTACAATATATATAGTTTTTCTTTTTAATTTTTATTGTCTGTACAATAATACGCTAAGGTAATTTTATTTTCGTACGCCCGCAATCACATTCTGGCACATTTAATCAAATGAGATGGTCCGATTATTCATTTAATTAATCGAATTATGTCCCGTCTACTAATATGGTACAATTTTGAATAAATACATTTTTATTGTTTTATTGATTTCAAGAATATTCAGCTGATAATTATTTTTATTCTAAGATAACAGTAAATATTTAAAATAAAAATTAATTAGGTAAAACTTGCGGGGAACGCTGTTTTACGGTTGTTATAAAAAAAAATGGAACAGAAATTTAAATTTTGTTCTGTTTTAATCGTTTTTTAACTTGCTCCCCTCCAATCGTTTTTTAACCCCCCCCCCCAATCGAAAGTAATCGAAAGAATACCATTAACAATCGTACTTTTTATAAAAAAAACGAAAGATTTTTTTTTAATTCTTTATAAAATTTTACTAACAAAGACTAAATAATTTAATTTTTAAACGAAAAAAGTAAATTTGGTATATCTTTTATATATATATATATATATATATATATATATATATATATATATATATATATATATATATATATATATATATAAGTCCAACTCACTGTTTACTTCGGGTATACTTACAATGAATAAACGCTCCCAACCTCCCCATGTTAAGAACGGCTTTCGGAATAGACACCCTCAACCTCCCCATGTTAAGAACGGCTTTCGGAATAGACACCTCAACCTCCTCATGTTAAGAACGGCTTTCAGAATAGACACCCTAACCTTATCAGCATATCCGAAAACCTAAAGTAGTTAACATGTCGAATGTGAACGGTAAGTTAGACGTAAAACAGAATGAAATTTAGGTTTCCGTTCCATTTTAAAAACAACCGGAAAACAGAACGTTCTCCGTAAGTTTTACCATTGATCATGTCGTTAAATTAAACAATTCGGATTTCACCCATTTTAAAATAAATTGTTCCAAAATCAAAGTATGTCGTTCCGTCGTCTAAGTACAATTATAAATAAATATATATCTATAACTTTTTTATTTGAAGTATATTTAGTTTACAATGATTTTGACGGTAAGATGACTAAAATATTTTTTCCAAAAAAAGGGGGGGGGATAATTATGTAGTTACGGTTAAAAGAATCCGACTTCACCCATTTCAAAATAAATTGTTTCCAAATTAAATGATGTCTAGTCGACTAACACGATTATTCGCATGGCCCTTGTTCACCCTGTATGTACAATAAATTAATTAGTTTAAAATTATCTTTTTATTTTTATTATCTATATAATTATACGCACGTTATCATATTTCACACACATTAAAGTATAACAAAATTAGCAAAGATCCAACTTTACTTATTTTAAAATGAATTCTTCCCAAATCAAATTATGTCGACCCGTTGACTAACACAGTACAATTGTGAATAATTATATTTAAAAAAAAACGCTTTGTTTTTAATTTGAAGAATATTTACATTACATAGCATTTTTTTTTTTTTACGGCAAAAAGATAAAAAAAATATATTTTGGTTTAAAAAGAATGAATATGTCTTTAAAGAAATATCAGGTTCATAAAAAGGTCCTTACGGTTTTTAACTTTTATATTCAGATGAACATATCTTGGGTTACAAAAATGTATTGATCGAAATAAGCACCATCAGAGCCAACGCAAAACAAGTGTATTTATGCCAACAACGTAAAAAATAATTGCGTTCTGATGGCGATAAAGTTGCTGAAGGCGTTTTTAATATCGCTTAGGTTTTTAAAGCATTTCTCAAACAGAAAGTTGTCGAGATACTTGAAAAAGTAGTAGTCGGTAAGTGGAATGTCTGGAGAGTATGGTGGATGAGGCAAAGTTTTGTAGCCCAATTCGTTCAACTTCTGCAAAATCGGTTTGGCAACGTGCAGTCGAGCATTACCATGGAGTCTTTTCTGTTGACTAATGCTGGGTGTTGTTGTCGAAGTTTCTGATGCATTTCATCCATTTGTTGACAGTACTTCACCACCATGATGATTTCGCCTGTATTCAAAAATCTGTAATGAATGAGACCGGTCGTAGACCACCAAACAGTCAGCATTACCTTCTTTTGGTGTAACTCTGGCTTCGGGAGGTGTCATCGAGCTTCCTCGACATCTAACCACTGAGCTAAGCATCGCTGGTTGTCGTAAAAAAACTCACTTTTCATCGCAAGTCACAACCCAGTCGAAAAACGGGTCGTTCTTGTTGCTTAAAAGAATGCAAGATGACATTTCATAACAGCGTTTCTTTGTGTTGTTGTTCAATTCGTGTGGCACTCATTTATCAAGTCTTTTTGTCTTTCCGATCTTTCTCAAGTGGTTGGAAATCGCCGTATACGTTACGTCTAATTCAAAAACAGTTGTGTGTTGATTGACTTCGATTAAGGCTCTTAATTGATCGTTGTCAACATCCAATGGCCGACTACTACACTCATCATCTTCAAAATTCTCGTCGCCGCCGCGAAATTTCTTAAACTGCCATTGTGCTTTGTGTTTAGTAGTGGTTCATGGACCAAACGCTTCCTTGATATCGCGAGCTTTTCGGCCTAGCTTGAATCGAAACAAGAAAATTGTACGAATTTGCTTTTTTTTATCTTGTATTTAACGTTCTGAAAAGAAGACATAATTGTTTTAAAACGATTGCAATTTAAGATATTAGGTAGTGAGAAAAACGGTCTTTAAAATGATATAGAAATAAAGGTATTATCACGAAAACTTATTTGAAAATATATCATTTGAAATCAAAATTACAAATTCGGAAAAATCTTTCTTTTCAACTTCATATTTCGGTTTTTACCCATTTTGAAACGAAGTGTTCCGAAATCAAATTATGTCACTCCGTCGATTAACAGTACAATTTTAAATAAATAAATGTTTTTTTTAGTTGTTTTATTGGTTTGAATATTTAGCTGACAATTATTTTTACGGTAAAAAGGCAGAAAATATTATTGTTTAAAAAAAGTTATTATCTCATTACGGAAAAAATAATCGGATTTTACCCATATTAAAATAAACTAGCAGGCTGCCCGGCATTGCCCAGTCGTAAAATACGCTTAAATATGATATTTTGATTAACGCATATTTCGTATTTATTATTATATTATATTGAACCCAATATATAGTAATGATTTAAAAAGTTTTTTTAAAAAAATCACTCGTGCGCCACTACCGAGAATCAAAACCAAGACGTTTCGCTTACGATTTACTTTTTCCTTTGAAGTTAATGACTGAGCTATGAAGTCATGTTTGCTGCAAGGCTAAAAATTAAAACATGAACCAATAGCTAATGCGTTATGCATGCATATTCGTAATGCCGTCGTTCGACTTTCACCTGGCAAATTCCATTTTTTTTTTAATTTTCAATCTTTTGTATCGATTTTCCCCGGCTAAAACCCAAATATAAAGTTTTGCATGAGTTCGAATACCCTATATAGGAAGTTTCATGTTTGTAGACTAAAAACTGACAGAGTTTGGTAAGCCAATCTTTTTAAACAAATATATATACGCATATATATATATATATATATATATATATATATATATATATATATATATATATATAAAGAGATTTGCTTTTGCTATAACTTTTTTACGCAAATAATACGCAAGTATAAATCATGTAGAATATCTGCATGAATATAATATCACGTATTAGTTAAATAAAGGTGATCATCCCATGAGAAAACCGAAAAAACTAATAGGGAATTAATTAAAATGAATATTTAAAAGAATATGCAAATTAGCTACACCTTTTGCAGATGAATGCAATTCCACAACCCATGTATAACAAAATTGTGTTTTCTTTTTTAATAAATAGAAAAAAGAGGTTTTAATATGAATACCAATTCACAAAAAAAAAAATTATAGGAATATAGATAAATTGTTCCCCAATTAAATGATGTCCTCTCGTCGACTAACACAGTTATTCGCATGGCCTCCGTTCCCTTTTGAGTGACAATGGATGATACCCCTTTGGTAAGAGTAGTTGCCCGTGTAATTGTGAAGCAAGGGTTTCGCAATTTCTTAACCACACCTCTCTCAAAGCAACGTTGCTTGAATTCAATGGCAAGTAGATGCCCGGGGCGATTGAAAATAATGCCCAGATAAACGGAGGGCACATGTAGGAACTATTATTCCAAAATGATCACCCACTTTAGTATTGACCAGGTTCAACATCGCTTAACTCCGATGATCTAGCGGGAATCGGTGTGTCTACGTGATTATGCGATATTATGCCAATTAAGATTACAATTTTAAATAATTTTACATTTTTAATTGTTTTATTAAATTAAACAATATTTATCCGATAAATATTATTATGATAAGAAGATAGGGATTTTTAATGATTATGTCGTTGAAGTTAAAAAAATCCAACATAACTAATTTTAAAAAGAATTGTTCCCAATTCAAACTATGTCGTCAGCTCAAGAAATAGTACAATTTTAAATTAATATATTTTCAATTGTTTTATTGGTGTAAAGAATAGGCGATTATTTTGACAGTAAAATGACAAATAAAATGTATTTTTACTGAGTTAAATTGCTATAATGAAGTAAATTGCGCTCTTCTCTTTTGCAAACAACAACCATCATGCCTGATGAAGGTCGAAGGACAATCCGAATGAAACGTTGCACAAATAACACTCAAGATAAGAACAACAGTCCGATCAATACAATCAGCCCTCATCTAAAACATTCAGAACTTTAAATTGTTACAACTTTAATAAAACAAATAAAAATAGAAGATAGAAGATACTCACCGTCTAGATGTCCATGTCCAGGCACATAGGAAACAATGGGACTGGGGATGATACCGTCCGGGAGCAAGGTTCCGTTGATTGCAGTAACGACAGCCTGTACATAGTAGTCACCTGATAGCGGTAAGCCCAATGAAATTACTTTGTCGGTGATTTCATGAAGGTAGGGATATGCGAAATTCCAGGGCATCTCATGAACTCCTCCAAGAATGAAGAATCCTCCGGCATAATTGTCACAGTTATCACTGTGTCTTCCGTCTTTATTTGGAATGCAAATATTAATTCTGACATTGGCCGATGTCTTGATTCCACCCAATCGGAAATTGGCGAAAGCTCGTGCCTGGTTTTTTCGACTCTTCAGGAAACTATCGAGTTCTTCAACTGACATACCATTCAAGGTAAGGTCGTCATAAGCATATCCCAAATGTTCGTATTCGAAAAGGCTGCTGGGCTTAGCGTTGTCCTTGGTGATGGCAAAAGGATTAGTATCGCGTCCAAATGGTTCCATCGGATTATGGAACAAATTCAGGCCACAGTTGGGTCTTGTTGGCAATCCTCGGTGCTTTTGCAAAGCTTGCCACAAAGCAAACTGTCGTTCAACATTGGAATGATGCAAAAAGAAAAGCGGGTCATAAGACGTATATTCCAGACTGGACATAGAATGCGTGAATCGTCCTCCGACTAAATAATGGATCGGGTTGTGAGCGACTTCAAACTGTACTTCAAAATGACAGTAGTCTTCCTGTTCCAGAGCATTCAGGACGCCCTCCAGTAAAAAGTTTTTGGCGCCTTTTTGGGAAGCCTCATAAAGTCTAGCATCGACAGCTCTGGCCGTGACTTTATTTTCAAACTTGATCTCACCGGAGTAGAAAACGTTCTTCTTGGCTTTTTGGCCATTTGGGTCGATAAACAGTGGATGCTGTACTAACTCAGGAAGGTGATCCATGGGTTTTGTCCAATCCCAGTAAGGAACACCAAGAGCGGAACCATGCGCAGCCAATGCTTGCTCAAACTGCACTATGTATAGCCTGTGCCACAACGGGAATGTAGGCATACCGTGAAGACAGCACACAATGCTCGAACCATCGGCAGCCTTACAGTCAGCAGGTTCTCCGTGGTAGGCAGAGATGGCCTGGTAACCCGTGGCGCCATCATCGTCCTGCATACTACGCAGTGCCACTTGCAGGCTGATAATTTCTTCATGGCTCAAGGTGTCGACATTTTTACGGACTAAATTGCCTACAAAGGAAAGATAATAGAGTTTTAAGCATAAATTATCAATTCAATTTTCATCGAGTTAAATTTGAAAATATTTGATAAAAATTTTGTAATATTTTTTTCAAGAAAAATGGGTGTACCGTGTGCTATTTCTTTTCTCTCTTCATTTATATTGGCATTATCTCTTTCTTTCGCTCTCTCTCTCTCTCTCTCTCTCTCTCTCTCTCTCTCTCTCTCTCTCTCTGAATATATATGTATATATATATACATACATACATATATATATATATATATATATATATATATAAATCTGTTTATCTATTACTTTCTCTCTTTTTCTATTTTGCGTTTTCATTTTTTCCTTGCATTCTTGCAGTTCATAGAAAAACACAATGGGTTAATGTAATTCCATAAATAGCTGTCATTAATCCACGCAATCAGTTTTTATTTAAGAGAAGGGCCAGGGTTCCCAGGAGAGGAGAGTGTTTTACAGACAAACTAGTCGTAAGTTTAAAGGTCACGAATTGACGCAGAAATTGTTTGTTTATTTGTGAAAGAAATCAATAAATGTTTTTTTTTTATTAGATCATCCGTAGTGTTATCTCTGTCAAGAGAAATAACTGATGATTCGACAAGGAGTGAAAAAGTAAATTGGATTACGCCCCTTACAGCAAATACGTTGGATTATTCAGGCAAGGCGAAATTTGATATTAATTGTGTTACAAGAAAGTTAGTCAACTATCTTTATTTAATGTTACGATTAGTTTTTACATGTCTAGAATATGGAATAGTGACATTTTTACTGAATAAATTTCTTACCAAAGAGAAAATATAGAATTTTAATCATGATTAAGTAAAAGCAGAAAATATTTTGACATTTTTGGAATAACTTTTATATACATATATATATATATATATATATATATATATATATATATATATATATATATATATATATATATATATATATATATATAACTTTTATATTAAAAATGTGTTTGGCATATACTATTTTTCCTCTCTTTCTATTCTTCTCTCTTTCTCACTGCATTTTACGCTTTCTTTTGGGGTTCCTTGTTTTGTTTTGTTTTTTTGTTTGTTTATTTTTTTTTGTTTTCAGTTCATAGAAAATATTTTAATCTATTTAACCTTTAATCTATTTAACTTAATTTAATCTATTTAATTTAATCCTTAACTTAATTTAATCTATTTAATTTAATCCTTAACTTAATTTAATCTATTTAATTTAATCCTTAACTTTATTTAATTATTTAATAAAGTCTATTCCTTTTAGTAGTATGACTTTTTGTTTATTTCGTAGTTATCTATCTATCACTTTCACTTTTTCTCCGTTTTACGTTTTCATTTTTTTTTCCTTGCATTCTTTCAGTCCATAGAAAAACACAATAGTCTTTTTTATTATTATTTAAAACTAGCTGGCTTCGCTATCACTTCACAAAATAAACCAAATACGTTCGTATGGAATAAATTTCCTACGAAAGTGGAAACAGATAATTTTAAACATGAACTATCGTTTTTTAGTCGAATAAAAGCAGAAAATAATTTGAGATTTTATAATAACTTTTATACTTAAAAAAATGTGTACCATATCTTATTTCTTCCCTTCTGTCTCTTTTTTTTTTTGTCTATATTTTACGCTTTCTTTTGTGTTATTTATTGCTTTTAGTTAATCGAAAACACATTGATCTATTTAATTTATAAAGAATATCTCTTTAAGCGTATGATTTTGTCATATTGCCGGATAGATGCGGCAGCATGTCCTTTTCTTGATAATGTCTTATGTTATAAGACTGATATTTTCAGCAGTTATGCCGTAGTACAGAAAACGACAGAGGTAAATCCAATACTACCGGAAATGACGTTCAGATGAGTCAAGATGGACTCATCTGAATGTCACTTCAAGATGGATTTTATCTGTATTCCTTTACACATTCATTTTGCTTTCTTTCAGTTATTATAAAATACAATAGTTTATTGTTTTATTTATAGCAAAACTGGCTTTCTCGGCTCATTATCACTTCGCAATATAAGCCACTTGAAATATTTGGACCATTAATTTAAATTGATAGACATTTCATTTACTACGTTCATTGTTGTAGACACGAAACAAAAAACTCTTTCTTATTTCAAAATTTGACCACAAAGACAAGAAAAGAAAGTAGAAATCAATTTGATCGCAACTTGCTGAAAATCAATTCATTTTCCTCACAAACCGACGCATTTAACATTGGATACATATAATCAAACTCCGCCTATAGGTGCGCATTGTCTTTTGTTTTGTTTTGTTTTTTTGTTTGTTTTTTTTTGTTTTTGTTTATTTGTTTGTTTGTTTTTTTACTTCTTCCATAAGTGAACAAAAGACGAAACAGCGATTCCATTAATCCTCTTTTGTAAAAAAAGATAAATGGTTGTTTTACTATTTCTTGATCTTGAAATTTGCAACCAAGCCACCTTTCGCCAATTGTCGGCCATGTTGGAAAGCATGCAGATTGGCTGAGTGAAAGTGGCAATAACAAATACATAGATAATAATTCTTACAATTAATAACGCACATGAAAATTATATAACTAATTACAAAAATAAATTTTCTTACGTTTGGTAACATTTATTTGTGTCTGTTTGCTTGTTTGTTTGTTTGTTTGTTTCACACTTTTTATTCTTGTTAACTATGCTGCACAATTGCATATAACTTTAAGCATCTGGTATATCCAAGCAGTCACCCATTCAAGTATTGACAAGGCATAACATTGCCTAATGACGATGATGTTTATTATATTATTTAATTATGAAATGAAAAGAAAATTAATAAATATTTTCTTACCGTTCACCGTGTTTGAGCCAGACATCCATAGCTGAAAAATACAATTGTTAATATTAGTATTCGTAGATTTTATTATTCCTTATTGGTTGTATTAAATCTGTTTTATTATTTTTTTTTATTTATAATGCCCAACTGTTTGAGAAAGAGGGGGAGAGTGATAGAGATAGTTTAAAATAAGAACAGGCTTGAAAGACACATATGATGAGAGAGAGAGAGTAAAAGTGATAGACATTCAGACATGGTTCGCGTGATGAGTTCATTAAAACAATTAAACTACAAGCGTTTTTAAGCATAGCGCAATTATTTCTCTTAGTTTATCTGTTTGTCTATCTCTCTGTTACATTTTTTTTTCTCTGAAACTCTGGGTCGATCTGCCTGAAAGTTTGTAAGAGCCTTTATTATGATAAGGTGCAGCGAACTAAGTATTATGGTATCCGTTCGATGCACAGTTGGGGATTAATATGGATTAATTGGGATAAGCATTTAATGCAAAATTGAGCACAAATTCAACCACATTTAGTCATCAAATTTGTCATAAAGTACTCGTTCTAAATCAACGGGCTTTAACTTTTGCCCATTTTTAACGCGCTAAAATTGGAAAAAAATAATTAGTATGTATTTTAAGTGCTTAAAATATACATTAAAAGACTTCGTCAAACAAACGTTTGGTAAAGTATGTGATGGATGCTGGTATTTGCGATAATATTAATTTCTTAAATATTGAACTAATCGTTAACGTCGGGTTGTGTAAACTTTCCTCTTATCTGCATTGTATTTTTTTTTTTACTTTAACTCGTAATAAAATAATTTAAAATATTATTCAGGTGTACGATGATGATCGATATCAGCTCGGAAATAACTGGAACGCTATATTAAAAAAAAATAACGGAACTTGTGCAGATTAAATTGATGCTGATAATTATGTTTTCAGTTTCGTAAGAGTTCTACACGAGAAAAGTAAGACAATTGATAATTTCACTGATATTCAGCGAAACGTTTTACATTAAATATAAGAAACATTTATTACCGGAACATTTATTGAATTAAATATTTTTTGGTGAATTTTTTAAAACATGAATAGGTTTTCTTTTTCTTTTTTTTTTTCTTTTTTTTTTTTTTGATTTATTGTTTGTAAAAAGAACACTTTATTTCGTTAATTAATATTTCCAAATAAATTAAATCAGTTTGTGATATTTTTAAAATTTGAAGTAAAATATATGTCGATTTAGAATATTTTTATTTTTTTCTCTTTTAACAATAAGTTTCTTTAAAAAAATAAAATTATGTACGCAATCAATCTAGTATATTTTGAAATGTATGAATTTTCACTTTTAAAAACGATAAGTTTAAATTAATTTAAATCAATAAATATTTCGATAATTAATTTTTTTATCATTAATTCGTTAATGTAATGTACTTATTTCAATTTACTTATAAAGTTTCGCTAAAAAGCATTAAAATTCTGGATTGTCTCCCCTTTTTCCCGTATAGAACTCTTCCGAAACCGAAAACAAATACATATCAGAAGCAATCTAAAAGGCACAAGTGGCAAAAAGTCTAGTGTGAGATTCAAACCCTAAAAGGTGATATAAAACTGAATTGACGGCGAACGCTCTATCCACCAAGCAAATAAAAATAGTTTGTCTTTGTTAACTAC
Organism: Euprymna scolopes; assembly: GCF_053919585.1. NCBI lineage: Eukaryota > Metazoa > Mollusca > Cephalopoda > Sepiida > Sepiolidae > Euprymna > Euprymna scolopes. The sequence continues at coordinate 102,816,200 of NC_136511.1, read as the reverse complement.
TTATAGTGTTTATGAGTTCGATGTAGAGATCCTTCCGTATAGATCTAAAATAGTTTTAGTTAGACTAAAAGCATTAGAACACTTAAAACAGTTTCAACTTGATCGTCGGGAGACGTTTTTATAGTTTGGGTCGCTGGAAGTGGAACAAGCTGCCGGGTGCCGTAGTCAGCTTGCAAACGGTTCAAAACGTGACCGTTGATCTTCCGGTGATTGCCCTGTACGTAAGCCACTCTTCTATTTCATAGCTCGCATTTTACATAGCTCTAATCCTGTGGAAAATTGAATTTCTATCTCTGCTACACATATTAGACATCGACAACGCATCGAATAACAAGGCTTGACTCTACAGACGGGATTAAGTGTTAAAAAATATCAGTTTATTATTGTATTAAAAATACATGTTGAGGATGTTTCAATCAATGAAGAAAAAAACAAAATATATTAAAATTACACTCTTTTCTCTTCGAACATCAAAACACGCATACATGAATTTACCTTCCTCCAACCACAAGAAGATGTGACACATGGTCAGAAGGTGAGGATTGAAAAGGTAGCGCACAAAAGGAAGTGCAATATAGCTTACAAAAAATGTCTGCGCAGGCTCGTTGGCATTTCGAGATGGCGATTAACAAACTACTTCCCAAAGTGCGAAAAGTTCAAGCCTGAGATGGTATACCACCCAAGAACTGCATAGAGCAATACTTCAGCCCGATAGAAGAAAGACTACCTAGCTTTAAAATTAGATTCTGACGAACTGACCATCGAAGACGTATCTTCTACAGGTATAACCAGACTACTCTCTTGCGCAAAGTACGCGTGCTTTTACTTTAATTACACTGCCACTGAGTCGTAAGGGACTCCTGTGAATTAATAACCAGATTTATAGGGTCATCATAGTTAGTGAGTTGTGCAGCGAGACGTTTGCTTATAACAGCATTTAAATTTCTGCAGTCGGGTAATCGGGAAGCAGGGATGGAATTCCAAATTCCAAATTCGATTAAAGGGGCTATTCGCCTGTATAGGACTTTGTTGCTTCTCTGGTTGGCCGAGAGAGGGTATTAAGCTAATGGTGGCTCAATTGCAGCAAGTTTGTCGGGGCACATTCGGTTAAAGTACTTGCAAAACAAACATGGGAAGGCAACATAGGGGCTAGAGCTTAGCAGACAGTGTGAGACTTATTAAGTTAAAGGTTCTTTTGGGCTCCTGTCAACGAAGGAGAGACTAACCGTTGGTGCACCAACTTACGTGTGCTACTACTGATACGGAATATTAAATATATATATATATATATATATATATATATATATATATATATATATATATATATATATATATATATATTGAATGCAGCTGTAAAGCGCTCTCCAGCGATCCCCAATTTGAGATCTCCCGTCTTAGGTCAGCAGAGGTGACCTCTGACCCTGTTGAAACTGCAATGGACGATGATTGTCTTCTCCAAAGCGCTGTAACAAAATTCTCAGCGTCGCAGGCTTCGTGTCGATTTCTGTTGAAAATCAATTAGCTTCGCATGCAAGCCAAAAAGGAAGGCAAACATCAGAGAGGTTTTAGTCTACTTAAAAATTGCGGATTTTTACATATATACAATTGTCCATTTCAATTACACCAGAGAAACAGTTCAAAATCTTCCTAAATCTTATTCTTCGTCTCCACGATGGCTGCCGGGAGTTGGCAGTTCTTGGGAGCGTGTGTTTCTCTCGATATTCGGTTTCAATCAGCAATTTCAGCCCAGGCATTCGCTTATATACCAAGAGGAAGGGTAGGTTAGAGTAATCTCCCTGACCAACCAAAATTCAACACGTCATTCGGGAAATTCCTGAATCTTTTGCGTGTGTGCACCTCGGCAGGCCTTCCATAGCCTGCAAGTCTGAGATCAAAACTCAATTCTATTCACACTCTCCAAAAGGTCATCACTTTCACCTTTCGTACTCAGAACGCCAGACAGCAAGTGTTCGTCAGGCCAAACGAATGTATGATCTCATTCTACATTAATCTGATATTTCCTGTCATTTTTTAAACAATAAAATATGTGTCTGTTTTACAAAAGCACAATAAATCCATCCCTTTTGATAGGTTATCCACCGCTGTCCGGGATTCAATTAACGCTTAACAGACAATCTCAGCATAAATACCCGGCCTCACTCAGGGGATCAATATCGCTCCCCAAGGCGGTCACGCCATACAGCAACCAATTCGAATGCTGCTTTCAGCATTCTTCATAGAAATATCAAAATATGATTTTTAAAAAATAAAAATGAAAAATAAAAATGAAAGAAATAGTAAGAAGAGAAGAATTTTCTAGTTAGTAATTGAGTTGGACTTTTAAAAATGGCGTCCTTCATTTTTAGCATTTGATAAAATTTAAATAATTATATAAATAATAATTATTTATATTTATAGACAAATGCCTGAGGGAGTATCTATACACAGATTGTGGTACAGAGTCTTAGCTTTGTACGACAGCTAAGTCTCTCTCTCGGTTCAAAATGTTGAGATCCAGCAACAAGCAAGAGCAAGATAGCCAGCAACAAGTTAAACTGCAGACCAGCTTAATGCGGGTACTGGCCTCCCGCTTTATGATTTTTTAAATCATAGATTTGCTTCTCCTAGAAAGGTTGCCTCCGCCACGGCTTACGGGAGCCCCAACACACACATACATACACACAGACACACATACATACACACAGACACACACAGTGCTAGGTGACCGTTGACCCCGAAAAAGGGTTCATTCTATATATATATATATATATATATATATATATATATATATATATATATATATATATATATATATATTCCATCATGAAACTATTTTTACACGACTGAGTATCATTTTGTTATTTTTTACCTCGTGTTATTTTTCGTGCAAACAGGAAAGATCATATTTTTACAAATTTGTAACGATCGATTGGGACACATACCGGGGCCTGATCAACCATGGCAGGGTCAACCCAGGAAGATGGTATGTTGCTTCGAACGGCCGAAATCACCAATTAAATTCAGAAAAAAATCACTAATGTTCCCCAATCGCATCATAAATGTATTTCTCACAGAAGCCTGCACGATATAGAAATTATAATCGGTTACAGTCGTAAACCAAAAGAAAAATAGAATTGAACTCTTTTCTCTCTGACTATTAGAGAGATCGACTATTTTAATACACATAGTATCGGCACTGACCAACGAAGTTATACTTTAAGGACGTAATGCTAAGTTCGAATTATTTCAGCTTTCTACATAGCGATATCGAACGATAATAAAAGAATCATTGCTATCGCAATCCTCTATCTGTATAAGAGCCAGGTGCGTCCTAAAATTGAGTACTGCTGCCACAACTGGACAGGAGTTGCTTGGAACGCCCTCTCCTGCTTCGAAACTTAGTATGTGATGTCCTTTTGTCTTCCCTGCAACCTCTTTCCCACAGAAGAGACGTCGAGGGTCTGTATCACTGTTTCCATGGCAAATGCTCGACTGAACCCCAATCTCTGGTCCCCCCTTGCCAAACTTTCACAAAAAAACACTCAACTAGCTACAACCATTATATATGATTTTTCCTGCTCTATTTGTGCCTAAATATAAACACAGACTCCATAAACAAAGCTTCTTTCCCAGAACTGCCAACCTTTGGAACACTGTTTCGCTGGCATGTTTCCCGGTTGAATAAAACATGGTAGCCTTCAAATCTAATGTACAGACGTTTCTGTTAAGTTGTCCTCATACATAATTTAATCCTACACAATTTACACCATTAATGATTACCTCACCACCACCTTACATTCAGTAACCTTCGGGCCTTGAGAAGTAGTGACTCCCAAGTAAAAAAAAAAAAATTAAAGATGAATATTGAAAAAAATAGAGAGAGAAGGGGGAAATTCCTACCGTCAGGATGACCGCAAGGCACAATAAAGGGAGGTGATTCAGACGCCTCATCTTTGCTGCAGCTTCCTACCCACCAGTCTAGCGATGTAGACTGTGCTGATGAAGTCAACTTGGTTTCAGCCTTTTATAGAGGATACGTTAACCGGCGATAAGGATCTGGATTAACGTGGTCACTCCTCGAGGTCAAATTTTTTTTTTTTTTTTTTTAGATTGCTATCAGTTCCTTTTAAATGGCAGTGACAGGCATGATTTGTGTGATGATTTTCGATCTGATATTTTTAAAGGAAATATAATACTGAAATTAAAATTTATAACTCATTACACTTTATAGACACATACATACATAAATATATGTATATAGATATGCGTATGTATATGTGTGCATGTATAATTGAGAATTATTGAAATTAACACTTATAACTCAACATTAAAAAACGCACATACATACTCGCGCATACATAGATGTATGCATGTACGTATATATGTACACACTCACACACACAAATATATATATGTACATGCATGTATATATGTACATATATACATGTACATATGTGCGCATACATGTATATATGTACATATATACATGTATGTAGATGTATATGTTTTATTCAGAAATTCGATTACATAAACAACTATGTAGTTCATCACACACACACACACACACATATATATGCATATATATATATATATATATATATATATATATATATATTACGTGCATGTATATGAGAGTTTTATGATTGAAATTGAAATTATGACATCACAATACATGTACACTTATTTGTAAACGTTCATATATGTTTGTGTGTGTGTGTTGTTATATATGTGTGTGTGTCCCTTTTTGTGTATGTGCATCTATATCTTTTAACAAGTATTATTAAGAATAACCGACAGCTTTCTAGTTACCCTTTTTTTTAACTTTTTTTTGTGTTTTTATTTGTTAGCGTTTTGTGTGAAAATCAAACGAATTCATTTAAATTCCATAGGTGTTACGAACGTTTTCGATCCTGTGCCGGATCATCTTCGGGTGAACAGACAAATGAACGTAGGTTGTGAAAACTGAAAAAGAAAAGGAATTTCAGTAGCCGCACGGGGTTACAGTATTTGCAGATCGCGAGGTGCCAGAGTGTTTTGGAGGACCGTTAGCAAACTAAATTCTGGGTAAGGGTGGCATTACGACAAGCATTTTAGAATAATGTTATCAGTTTGATAGGCAATAATGTTACTTTTAGGTTGTTGGGTTTTTATGTACATGGCTTCGGGTATTTTCATACGTTTTAAAATTTGCTTCAGAATACATTATTTTTGTGTTATTAACAGTTATGTTTTTGTATATGTTGATAGATTGCGCTAGAATTTTTTTTACACAGGAATCACCACGTATCAAGGCCAGGATGCCACTCGGGGATAAGGGTTAATGGGTATACATCAGTCAATGTGATTATAGCGTAGTAAACATAAGTAGTGGGAATTTTGTAAATTGGATTATTTAGGGGGACGGTTCATCAAGAACTTGTTAACATTGGCCTTGAAGACAATCAGATTGTAGTCAGCTGGAAAGCAGACAATCAGAAAAGTTCCACAGGCGTACAGTTCTAAGAAAGTAGCTTTGTTCATGGAATCTATATTTAGGTTTAGGCACAGATAAAGAGTGTGAGAAATTATTGATAGTGGTTTGGGCTAGACGAGTGTTTTAGGCGGAATAAGGTAACCAACGTAACTATTTGTTTCCAGATTATTATGGGAGTTACTCTCTTCCAAAGGGCACTTAAACTTATAGATAACATTGGTTCTTTCTAATGTTTTTAGGGTTAGGGTTCATTATTTTTTTTACTATAAGTGTTCTGCTCTTCTTGTTGACACCTGCAAAAATCTCTAATTATTAAAAAGTACGTAACTTAAATTTGTATCTTCTAAATTTCAAGGGCGAATGCCCTCACGGCTACAAAATAACTATTGTCAAAAATTTTACTAACCTGCGTTAAAACTAATCTGCTCCACTAAAAGAAAAACAAAAACAATATAAAACAAGTCTTCATCAATTATTTTTTGTTATTATTTGGACTATTACTCTCATCTTGGTTGTTTTAGTCTTTTTTTTTTTACAACGTTTCAGCCGACGTAACCTCCGGCCATTTTCAGGTGCATTCACACTGGATGTTATTGGGGGATAGTGAAAAAAAAAGTATTTGGTTTATTTACTTTCCCAACGAACACAGCCGTTAGAAGTTTAAAACGTAAATAGCGCCAAGTCGTTTTTATTTTTTTTTTTATTTTATTATTAATAAATTTTGTTATTAATAAATTTTGTTAATAAATTTCTAACGGCTGTGCCCATTGGAAAAGCAAATAAACCAAACATTTTTTCACTAATGATGTGAAAAAAGAAAAAAACAACCAAGATGAGAATAATAGTCCAAATAATACAAAAAAATAATTATCAATCCTCATCTCAAAAATATACATTTATCATATCAAGTCTTTATCAAGTATGAATTCCCTAACTATATTATCGATTAATAAATGTGATTAATGTTTCAAAACTTAGCGAATCTCTCGACAAAGGCTTCATTTCTAGGGCAATTGCTCTCGACATATCAAAGGCCTTCAATAAGGTTTGGCATAAAGGCCTACTACACAATATTTCCAGCTACGGTATAACTGGAAATGTTTTCTCGATCATTAAGTCATTTCTCTCTAATAGGCTCATAAAAGTAGTGGTTGATGGGCAGAAATCAGAGGCCCACAGTATTAATGCTGGAGTCCCTCACGGGTTCATACTGGGCCCAACTCTCTTCCTGATCTACATCAATGTTCTCCCAAAACACATACTAAAATCTTTCATTAACATCTATGCTGATGACACGACCATCTATGGCAACACATCAAAGGCCGTAAATGATGATGTTCTCTCTGATTCTCTCTCCTCTGATCTTGAGCACATGGTACAATGGGGAAAGAGGTGGCTAGTTACCTTTAATGCATCTAAGACCAAGCTCCTATCTCTACATCATAAACGCTCTGAACCCCATCTGGCATCAATTGAAATGGATGGCTCTCGTCTAGGGGAGGCCCCAGGTTTTGATAAGCTCCTGGGTTTGACCTTTACACCTGATCTTAAATGGAACACATACATCAAATCTGTGGCCAAGGTCGCTGGGAAAATGGTGGGATCCTTCTACCACTCTAGAAGATATCTCACTAATGATGCAATTCTCTATCTATATAAGAGTCAAGTACGTCCAAAGATGGAGTACTGCTGCCACATCTGGGCGGGAGCTGCTAAAAACAGCCTATCCTGTCTTGACAGAGTACAAAATAGACTTTGTGGCTTGGTGCGGGATGCCCTTTTCTCTACCCTGCAATCTCTTTCCCATAGAAGAGACGTAGCGAGCCTGTCGTTGTTCTATCGTTATTTCCATGGCAAGTGCTCGTCTGGGTTCCATTCTCTGGTCCCCCCTCGCCAATCTTTTTCAAAAAACACTCGACTAGCTGAAACCACCGTCAATAATTTCCCCACCTAAATCAAAACGTAGATTCCATGAACAAAGCTTCTTTCTTAGAACTGCACGCCTGTGGAACTCTGTTCCGCTTGCCTGTTTCCCTCTCGACTTCAACCTGGATGTCTTCAAGTCCAATACAAACAAATTCCTGATAAACCGCCCCCCCTAAGTAATGAAACCTTACAAATTCTCCAATACTACTGCTACACTATCCCATTGATTACTGTACACACAATAACTCATTAGGCCTTGATAAGTGGTGAACTCCATGTGAAAAAAACAAAAAAAACATGTATTATTGCAATCAAATGAAACCAAACTTCAAATTATAAGAAAAGGGCATAAAACATATTCTACACAAATGCTTATCCCCAGCTGGCAATAACAGTAAAATTTGAATTATTATTCACTATAGAAATTTTAAATTCAAATCAAAAACTTTCATACATTGATAGACGGTTTCGCTCACAGATAAATATCCAACATTTGTACCTCAATTCTATATTTAGCTATGACTTCCTCAGAAACCAAAAAGTTCTCATTCAGAAGTAATAAATAGCGATGCTGTAAACAAAAGAAAAACAACTCGCATTTATTACATTTGCACTCAAAGAGAGACTTAGAAATCGAACAAATACACAAAATATTGCCCAAGAAAAAATAGTACATTGGTTGTAAGTTAACCAAAAAATTCACCAATTAATTAATTAATAACGATATTAATAATAATAATAATAATAATAATAATAATAATAATAATAATAATAATAATAATAATTCTGATTTCGCTTATGAACGTCTCTCTGGATGGGATTCATTTCCAGAGGATTTCCCTTAATTCCGGCTTCAAACCAGGAGCTTCAAAGATCAAGGGTTTTCCTAAGGATGTTGGTGGTGCCTATAATTTCAGAGTTGGTTGGTTGGTTGGTTGTTTTTGTTTTACGGCATATCAACCCTTTTCGGGTTATTTAATGCCGAATCCAAAGATTTAAGAAAAAATTTTTAATAGAATATATTTGTTGTTTTCAAGTCGGTTTCTATTTAACCCATAGTTGGGACCCTAACAGGTACTACCACTCCGGGTCAGAGTGGACCTGGGAGCAATGGTAATTAAAGGGTGGCTCCACACTCCCCAAAGCCCACAAGCTGGGGCCTCACCACTGGATATAGTTTAAGGTCATATCTAGGACCATATAATTGCAGAGGTTTGAAGGCCGCCTAAAACATCGGGGATTTATTGTTTTTTCAATTGTCCTTCCAGACGACTTGATACTACTCCTAGTGTACCAACTACGATAATAATAATAATAATAATAATAATAATAATAATAATAATAATAATAATGTATAAGATTTTTTCCTAGAATATATTTTGCTAAATGGAAAACAATGAAGATGAAGGGGGCTAATAACTACCTTCTTTCCAATATCCTTTCTCACAAATTTGACCTCTCTAACTCGTGGGAGAAGAATGTATTATTTATTGTCTATTGTTGATTTCATATAAGGTATGTATTCACTTATACTGAGTATATACTTATTATATATTCAATTATTTACTATGCTTTCTCTCTCTTTTTATATGTATATACTTTTTGTTTATTGATCCACCAACTTAGTCGGATTTGTACCTTAGAATTCGTCCGTTCGTTCCCAAATTTTCAATAACTGCTCATTACATTTTTCTGAAATTTTGTATGAAGTTACAACTACCCAAGGGAGGAAATGTAGCATTCTGGGATTTTTTAGAAAAATTCTGGTTACGTCCCCAGGGGGCAAAATGGGTCAAAATTGCCAAAAATAGCACTTTTCGAGACATATAATCTTTTCCGACCATTAGATTTTGCTGAAAATTACCCAAAAGCAAGATATCATGTATATATATACATATATATCTCTGGAAACGTAATATTTGACCCTGGGAAAATTCTGAGGCTTGAGTCTCAGGGTGTTTTAGAAGTGAAAAACACACCTCTTGGGGCTAATTTTTATTTTTCTCCTAAAATTCATATTTGTGTCTAAATAGGGGTTTTAAATGGTAACGAATTTTAAAAAATTAAGGCATCGTTTGTCATGAAACGGTGTCATTTGATTGTTTTAGCCCAATGTTTTACATCAGGCCAGGGGTTTAAATGGGTAAAATAGGTAGCAGTTCTACGACTGATTTTGACTAACAGTACAAGGGAAGTAATTCTTGTATACACAATTTTACAAATATTGATTATATATTCGTAGATTGAACTTTAATACATGTAATTGGTTTACAATATAGGGTTACAAACTAGTAAGCAGGCAACTCATTTTTAAAGTGTTTTCTACACATGAAGATCCGACCTTTATCTAACTATACCCTCGTGGGGAGGCAAGTAAATAAGAACATGTCAATTCGGATTTGTTTTACAATCCACAGAGAGTCAAAAAAGTGATAAAAAAACAAATATATAATAACAAATAACAAAGTGGAGATAAGTTTCTTCTCTGCCTAGATGGATAAGTTATTTTTTTAAATATTCAGAGCAGACCAGAGAAAAATATATTTGATTGTAAATGGTGGTGGGCAAGAAAAGTGCTGCCCAATTTAATGTAAAGTAACATGCCTTTGTAATATATATATATATCATTCCTTAATTGGAATTCATTTTTTGTGAACCAATAAAAAGATCCAAAAACAACAACTAATAAAGATGGGACTAATAGTCCGAAATAAAAATAAAAATTAACATATAATGCTCATCTCAAAAAATGAATTCCAATTAAGGAATAATATATATATATACCAATCGGTACGGACCCGACTATGGGAAGATCAGATAATAAATAAACGTGGATTTATAAGATCAAAGAATCCAACCTTGATCGCCCCTCGGGGCCTGTGGCGCAGTTGATAGAGACGTTGAATCTCTACAGTTCCAGATGAACATTGTCTGAAGATAGCGGTTTCAATCCCACCTAAAGCGTGCCAGAGGTAATTGGTGAAAAAAAAATGTGGTGAGACGACAACAACTACGGATGGCAGTGATGGCTGAGAATGCAGTTAGGAGATTCAAAGTTCCTATCCGTCGCGGTTACCACCTGACGAAGGCCAGAGGAAGTTGGCTGAAACGTTGTGAACCAATAAAAAGATCCAAAAACAACAAATAATAAAGATGAGACTAATAGTCCGAAATAAAAATAAAGATTAGCCTTTGTAATAGTTTAGTACTCAAGACTAATAACCATTTTTTCTTATGAAAGATTAATTGTGTGTACTTTACCTTTAAATAAAAGCCAAGTACGTCCAAGGATGGAATATTGCGGCCATATCTAGGCAGGAGCTGCTAAAAACAGCCTATCCTACCTTAACAGAGTACAAAATAGACTTCGTGGCTTAGTGGGGGATGCCCTTTTCTCTACCCTGCAACCTCTCTCCCACAGAAGAGACGCTGCGAGCCTATCCTTGTTTTATCGTTATTTCCATGGCAGGTGCTCGTCTGAACTCCAATCTCTGGTCCCCCCTCGCAAATCTTTCACGAAAAACACTCGTCTAGCTGAATCCACTGTGAAAAATTTCCCCCACTCTTTATCTGTGCCTAAATCAAAACGTGGATTCCATGAACAAAGCTTCTTTCTTAGAACTGCACGCCTGTGGAACTCTGTTCCGTCTTCCTGCTTCCCACCACCTGACTACAACTTGGATGTGTTCAAGTCCAACGTTAACAAATTCCTAATGAACCGCCCCCTTAAGTAAACACTTCATCAAATCTCCACACTAACGTACTGTACTTGCAATAACCCTTATCCCTGAGTGGCTTCCGGGCCTTGATAAGTGGTGACCATCGTGTAAAAAAAAAGGTGATTTCGTGTGGTTTTATGACTTTGCCAGTTTGACTTAGGGTTGGACAGAGATAAATGGTTAATTACCTGTTCAAAAATTTTATGATAGCTAAGACATGAAGGACCGTTTCTAATATATATTTATAGAAGACACTGATCCTCTACTTTAAATTCTAAAATATTTTTCGGGATGGTAACACGTAATTGTCTAAAAAAGCAGAATCTCGTTTTTGGAGAGGATAGCTAAGGGTCCTCATCTACTTTTAAATATGAATATACTTTATGTTTTTTTTTTTTTTTTTTTGTTTTTTTTTTTTTGAATTTGCGAAACTTCTTAAAGTTTTCCCTTTATACATTTTCTCCAAACTTGCAAGATTTTCATCTTGTGCTATTTCTCCCATTCATAGACTTGTTCTATTTTTACTGGCGCCGCTTTTACCTACCCTCCCAACACCCCCTTTCAGAATGGTTCTAAAATGTATCAATTAATCACATATGCATTTGTTGCTTGCTTTTTATGGGTTTCTTTTTTTTTAAGAACTGCACAAATATCAGAAAAATTAATATTTGTAAAATGAAACTTTTACAATTATTAATTTTTCTGATAATTGTAGAGAATTTCTTCGGCAATATTCAATATTTAGAATTTGCCATTGTTGTGATGCTTAATGTGTAACATATTTAAATTAACTTTCAATAAACACTGCTGGATTTTATTATTTTTCTGGCAAAACAAAAGTTACCATTCTGCGAAAAACAGAAAACTAGCTGATAAAATTTGGCAGGAATTTTGAGAGCTAACCGCTTCAATATAATCCCAAAACTATAGAGAGAGTAAACACAGGATATTTTATATATTCATGATATTGTTTTTTTTATATATTCATGATATTGTTTTTTTTTTTTCTTTTTTGGAGATTTTTTGTTTTTGATTCAGCATTTTTTTTTTTAAATTTCAGATGACAAAGTTTCAAATCTAGCGATTTTCTGGAGATTTTATTTCTCTGATCTAGCGGTTTTTGAAAATTTCAGATGGCAAAGTTAAAAATCTAGCGATTGTCTGGAGATTTTATTTCGTTACTTACAAGATAAAAAAAATTGTGATTACTGCTTTTAATAAAGTTGCTTTTATTTAAAAACATGACAAAGGCATCAGTTGGGGGACCATATAGTTTTTGGCTTGTTTATTTGTATTTCATTTTTTTATTTTTATACATATATATATATATATGTATATATATAAAGATCAAAAACAGCCTACAGAAAATGGACTCTGATTTATGAAAGTATGATAGGTTATGAAAAGGAAGGGTTGTAAAGAGATAGCTTTGAATTTGGGGGTATCAAAACCAAAGCAAAATATGATGAAAGTAAAAATAAAATAGATAAACCCCATAATTTATTATACCATACCTGTTCACACTGAAACACTTATCACAATATTCTGTGGATCTATATTAAAAAAACCTTGTTAAACTTTGTGACATATTTCCATTCTATGGAGGTCTGGCATGAACGAACACCCCATAATTTTATTATACCATATTTCTTCAAACTGAAACATAATTATCAAAGTATACTTACGCAGATAGATATGAAAAGTCTTTATTAAAGTTTGTGCCTATTTCCATTCTATGGAGGCCAGGCGCGAACGCAGACCCCACAATTTTATTATACCATCCCTATTTAAGTTAAAAAATGAAAAAAAAAAAAAAAGAAGACGTTTACAAGGGTTTTCGATATAGATATATCGAAAACCCTTGTAAACTTTTTTTTTTTTTTTTCATTTTTAAATTTTTTATTTCCATACTTTGTGGACCAGGCACGAACGCAGACCCCACAATTTTAATGAATCACCATTCTGCCAGATCGAACATACCCATTCCTGTGTCTCGATACATCTTCTATCATTATATGTGATCAGTTTTCTATATTAGTCAACCATATAGAAGCCTATTCGTGACCACACACACACACACACACACACACACACGTTCAGCTTTATATTATATATATATATATATATATATATATATATATATATATATGGTTAGAAGCCTTGACTGCCGTATAAACGGTCGGGTTTCAATCCTGGCTTGAGGTAGTTGCCTGTCTAGCCGCACTGATGAGCTGTGAAACAGCGAAACAGTACTGTATGTGGATGACTATATATATATATATATATATATATATATATATATATATATATATATATATATATATATATATATATATATATTTCTGGTAGGAAGATATCCTAAAAATTGAAAATAATTGAATTTCAACAAGGGTAGTTGCTCAATCATAAGAGAGAAAATTATATATTTTTTATCTTTTTATGTAAATGCTACGATGTGCAGACCGTTTCAATCATATTAGATATCATCAGGCAAGAAAAATTAAGGTACAAAAATTAAAAAGCTTCCATTAAAAGATAATACATATATATATATATATATATATATATATATATATATATATATATATATATGGGCCTGGTATTACCATATACACTAATATATGACTAATGCTATATAATATGAGTCGTGAAAGTCAGAAGAAAACCCTGAGAGTCATGATTAACAGATGCTCCCTTATTGGCCAACATAGAGGACCCAGTCATATCCTCGTGAATGTTGGCCCCTTCCATTTCAGAACTAAGCTCATAGATCAAAAGCAGATAAGTAGTCTCTCTATTTCTTGGTATAACAACACAAATCATAAAAAAGCAGGAATAAGGAGAACAACAAACCAAAAATCCATAAGTCATAACAAGAAATGAACCAACCAGGATAATAGACTGCTAATGGAATGGTTCTATAAAATTATTCAAAGCAAAATATTTCTGGAAACAAATGAAAATTTTATTGGACGTGACTATTGACTATTCTGAAACTGAACAAATGTTGTGTGTTAATAACGGGGTTTATGCAGTACTGAGTTGAGCGCAACTTTTTTGTGCCAGGGAGCGCAAAGGGGTCAACAAAAGTTACTGGTGATATAGATCAACCCCAGGACTTCCATTGACAGGGCGTGCACCTGCATTGTGAGACAGGTCAATCAGTGTATTTTTGGGTGATAGCTGGTTAACCAGAATTACAGCCCACACACATACACACCGAAAAATAAAAGGAGAGCACATGTGCTTAGGAGTTGTTGAGAGTTTAGTTCGAGTCTACACTTCACAGTTCGAGAGTTGAGTAGAAATGAATGTTCTCGTGGAGCAACGAGAGGCAGCTATGTATGGAAGATGAATCACTAGAGAAATTCTTACTTTCCTTCTAAGGATAGGCAGAGAACAGGGGTGTGCCATTCGACCGTGAAGCAAATAAATCCTCAATTGTCCCAAGAATGTGACTTGCGTTGTTGTTATGTGCTTTTTGTTCCAGGCAAGCTGACACAGTAAAGAGATGTGACGAAAATATAAAAAGGTGCGTTTCTGCTTTTCTTTTATAAATCCCAAAAAAGATGCCAGAAATGTAAACATTGACTCGAAATAAGCAGACACCATCTTTACCCTCATATACGTAACACAAAGGCTTACATATCAAGCAAACCAGATCTTAAAGAGGGGCAGGGAGGTTCCCAGAACTGAAACTAATGGAAATCAAACAAAAGGTAGGTGTAAATGATCAGAAGACACCCCTTCGTGAAGACCTACAGGTAGATGACTGCAGAACACTAATACTGAAACCGAAAAGAATAAAGATTACGAAATCACAGAACTCACTGAGAATAAAACAAGAGAAGTTGGAACATATATCAAACGATTATTCCTATTCCTTAGAAACAAAGATGAGAAGAAATAAAAATTAGAAACAGAAATGGAAAACCGACTTCTCTCATACATCTCAACATGTACAATCACAGAACAAAACAATTTAATATATGCAGGGGTAAAATCAGTAAGCATGAAACTAAAACTAGAAACAAAACTGGCGAAAAGGACCAACGAAACCTGGTTGGAAAATAAGACTGGAAACCCAAACCAATAAACTTCGGAAAGAAGCTAAAATGGTGCATAGGATGAACGAGAATAAAAAACGATGAAAGAGGAGAAATGTGGTTCACAAAGAAAAACTAGATAAAAAACAGGAAGAGTTAAAGAAAAAAATAGTAGCAAAAGAAGCAAAACTAAAACGATACAAAACAAAACAAGACCTTCAAAAATAACGAAAGTTTTTTATGCTTCAAGTATATATTTATTCATAGAGTTTAGTTGGAATAGCGAGAGAAAGAGCAAATGGTGTAGATAAATGGCATATGGAGAATTAGGTAAATAATTGAAATAGATAGATGAAAGACGAGAGGGCGAATGGGGAAAAGAGAGGTAGAAAGAAAAGAGATAGAAAGGACATAGGGGAAGAGGGAAAGAGAATGAAATGAGAAGGAAAGATAGAGTGGCATACAGCAAGATATGAAGAGAGCGAGAGAGGGTATAAATGTTTGTGTATAAAGTTTGAAAGCAGCAGCAGGCATGCTTGCTGCAGATCGATATGATACTCACCGTTTGTGAACGTGTATATTTGGTTGAAAGAAACCGTAACTTGGAATTTCCAAATATTTACGAAAATATTTTTGAATTTCTAAAATATTTGATAAAATATGTAAGAAATACTGATTCATCCCATGGGGCTAACGGTTGCTAAATAGTTAAAGACACGGATTAAACACCTGGATGTGTCGAGTTCGAATCCAGTTCATTCCACTGAAACACTTTCATCAAACCCACACCTGATCTTTTGTCCAACTTCCTGAGGAAGAGGTAAATAAAATAACAAATACTGTCTCAATGGGTCAGGAGTAGTCTAATGTTCATAGTATGACCCTACGCCAGTAAGTAGGGATTAAGTTAGCTAGTGTGACTTTTGACGAGGGTCATCTTTAGTGCATGTCATGATAACTTATCTGCAAACATAGGTAACAGGGTGAAGTTAATGAGCTACATGTTTTAGCCTTCCTAAGTATTTTCTATTCGACTAAAGATGTTTTGTTCATCTCGATTAACCTCCTAAGAGTGAGGTGTCCGTAACATATGCTTTATTATTCATTGACAGTGTATGGCCAAAGAATCTATTTTTAAAGGTCATTGAGGTGTTGCCTATGTAGAATTTTTCTATTTCTTGGTTTTCTACGGTGCATGTTCAAGCCTGGTATAGTGGAGAAACATTATTATTATTATTAGTTTTAAGGACCATGATAAATTATCTATTATATAAATCTCACCTGTCTGTCTAAACGTATGTATGTATGTATGTATGTATGTATGTATGTATGTATGTATGTATGTATGTATGTATAAAACTTTCGACAGAAGCGACAGATTTTCACGCGATCAGTATCTTTTTGAAGCCCAACCCTTTGGACGACAAATATCGAAAAGTTGGCTAAAAACATTAATTTCTTCACCCTCAACTGGGCACTGTTCTACAAGGAGGGGTCGCTTTTTTCGCCGATATTTTCGAAAGTCATCCCCTCTTTTTGATTGACTAGCCTTAATTTAAACCTTCACCACTTCCGATTTGGCAATGGACGCAACGGCAAAGACGTCATTTTTTTTTCACGTTCTTTTCCTCCTTCGCCGTACAGGTTCGAGCCTGCCTACCTACTACCACTTTTTTTTTTTTTTTTGCTCAACACACACCTTAAAACATCTGGGCAACGGAATACTCTACAAATATAGATAAATATATACTTATGCACCTGTTTGCATATGTATGGTTTAAACACCCTGTCCCCAGAACGAAGCATATTAACCTATCAAATATATACATATTCTAGTATTGATGAAAAGATAAACAACTTAAATGAAAAATAACAACCATCGAAATTAAATTTATATATAGATATAAAAACATCACACTAGATAAGAAAATATAACTACCAGTATACCACCTTTATTTAAATCCTCCTAAGGAAAATTAGATCATATGGTATCACTGGAAGAATACATAATGTATTTAAATCTTTCTTAAGTAAGAGAAAAATCCAAGTTGTCCTCGACGATCATACATCTAAACAATATGATATAAATGCGAGAGTACCTCAGAGGTCTATCGTTGGACCTTTATTATTCTTGATATTTATAAATGATCTTCCTGATAAAATTGTTTTGGAGATGGGTATATTTGCTGATGACATCACTCTCTATAACAGATATGAGGGGAAAACAAATGAACACATATCTAGGGAAATGGCAGACACTAGAGGATGACCTCCAATCTGTAGTGGAATGGGGACAAAAATGGATGGTCACATTCAATGCTGCCAAGACTAAGCTTGTTTCCTTCAATAACTACAAGAAACATTCTCTACCACCAATAGCAATGGCCAAGAACACATTGCCTGAAAGTACTTCTTTTAAACTCCTTGGTTTACAAGGAAGATGAACTGGAATATATACATTGAGAGCATTGCCAAGGCTGCTGCATAGAAGGTGGGCTCCCTCTACCATATTAGAAAATTAACTTGCGCCTGAAAGTATCCTATACCTCTATAAGGCCACCATTCGCCTATGTATGGAGTACTGTTGTCACATTTGGGCTGGTGCATCTGCTGCTTGTCTCTCACTCCTGGACAGGATTCAAAAGAGAGTCGCCAACCTGATAGGTCTTGAACTGTCATCTAGGCTTCAGTCTCTGTCCCATCGACGAAATGTTGCATCCCTCTGCCTGTTCTACAAATATTTTAATGGTAAATGCTCTGGTGAACTGCAAGCATTTGTACCTCCTCAACGTAACTACCCCCAACAAACCCGACAAGCGACTAAGTCCCACCCCTTTACAGTAGAAATCCTTAGGTGTAAGAAAGCCTTTTACTCCAATAGTTTCTTCCCCAGGACTACAAATCTTTGGAACTCCCTACCGGGATTCTGCTTTCCCAACTGTACTGATATGCAGAAGTTCAAGTGTAACGTGAACAAACATCTTTCTACTCATTTCCCTTCATAATGTCCTGCAAATTATGTCCCCGGTAGTAGCTCCTTACTTCAAAGTGACACTGTGCTTTGTTTGGGCTGAAAATTGAATAAAAAAATAAATAAAGCCCATATATCTATAAATAAATAAAATAATAGGAAAATGAAGTCGCTACCAGAAAAGAAAAAACAACCATAAAAACATAAGATAGGGAAGTAGAGACGATAAGAGTATGATATTACTTCAAATCAAAGGGATATTAGACCAATAAATAACCGCCTAGTTAAAAGAATGCTAACACCTCTCCACTGTGACAGCTTAACCACACGAAATCGTACTCTCCCTCCTCCCTCATTTCTATGCCCTTCCTTCACTACACCTCCCTCCAAAAACTCTTACTTCTCACATTCACAAAGTATTCAGCCTATTTTCTTCCAAAACGTTAACCACACTCAAATATCATATAAAACTAATGTAATTTTTACTCTGAGGTGTTATCCTTGAAACATGTATGCACATATGTAACCAATAATGTTTGCATGATAAAAAGACTATATATATATATATATATATATATATATATATATATATATATATATATATATATATGCAATTTTGTCTCTGTGTGTGTGAGTTCGTTCCTTATAGACTCCGAAATGGCTGAACAGATTTTTTTTTAATTTACAGAACTTAAAGTCTGGGAGTGATCTTAGTTAAGTTTTGTCTCAGAATACTCCCAATAATTGCCGATAATCGATAATCAAAACTGTTATTTTAATTTATCTATCATCGGGAAAGCCATTTTTTCCATGTCGTCACTTAGCAACAATGATAAAACAACAGGCCGTGAAAATTTTACTGTGAATAAGTTGATAGCATGTTTTCTTTTGCTTTTTTTTTTTTTTTTTTTGCTTTGTTGCATGACATGATCTGTAGGTTCAAACACTGCACATAAATTTCTTAATTTATTTTTTTCATTAACTTAAAGAATTTTATAAGACTTGAAAATGTATGTGTTTTTTTTTGGGGGGGGGCATGACGTGGTCTGTAGGTTCAAACCCCACACGCAAATATCTTTTTTTTATTAACTGGAAAAAAGCTTATATAAAATAATTTTATAAAAGAAACAGTAGGTTCCCTATATTTTGGACTAATTTACTACAGATTTCGATGACAATAAAAATATAGGAGTGTGAAATATTCGTTGATCATCATTCAAGCCAGGGCAACGTCGGGTCTCCCTGCTAGTACATCTATCTTCCCATTTTTATTCATATTTGTTGTTTTTAATTTCTCTTGAAGTGATGAGAGATGTGCTACATTTTTTCGAAAATATCATCACAACTGTGACGTTGCTAATCTAAGCCTGTTCTATAAACACTATTAACACGTGTTCTTCAGAATTACCTAAACTATTTCTTGTTTCCTTTGTTCCAGCTCGTTTTACTCGTCCATCAATTCACTGTTTTGGTATGTCATTATAATACAACTTAGTAGCTTATTTTGGAGCTTGTGGAACTATCTTCCTGCTAATATTATTTGGATCCATCAGACTACTATTCTGATCTTGAGTTCTATTTTCACAACGTTTCATGTAACATCCGAGCTTCTTCATGTGTATTTAGTCGAACTCAGGAATCTTTCGGTTGAACTTGGGAATCTTTCTGTTGCATGGAACAATTTTTTTAATCCATAGCATGCTCTCGTTCCGTTAGCCATGACTGGGTAGAAGTCCTATCTAAGTATTTTGAATATTGCTCACACTGAGGATTTGAACCTTCAAACTTCAGAAGAGTGTAGCTTAAAACTGAATTTTACCAAGTATTTTATCCACTATGTTATGGATCCTTGCAAACAAGATACACCTGAAGAAGGTCGAAGGTTACATCAATTGAAATGTTGTGAAAATAACACTCAAGATGAGAACAGTAGTCAGAAGAGTGTAAATAATACGAAATATCAATCCCCATCTCACAAATTCAGAAACATAATCTCTTCCCGCTGACTGTTTACCTCCTTTCAACGGGTATCTCCTGTCTGTGATAATCATCTTTTACTCTTGTTAGTTTTTTCATCAAATAGCTTCACACCTTCTCTGGGATGATTTCCATAAAAAAAAAGCAAGCCTTGAAAAAATAGACAACATATTTCTGTAAAAATAACGTTTATTTATATTACAACATTTTTTTTTTACTCAGCCAAGGGAGATAACTTGATTGATTTGTCTCCAATAGTTTCTTCTTTGATACACCGATTGCATATTATAAAGGGGGGTAACCCTTGAATAGTTTACCTCCTTTCCGTTTACCAAAACACATACAAAGTTCTCATCATCATCATCATCATCATCATCATCATCATCATCATCATCTGTTTATTTTACATGCTGGCATGTGTTGAACGGCATAAAGAAATTTATTTAAAAAATAAACTATCTCTGGCGAAGTCTTTATAGGTCCTTCTTTTGTCTCCCCCCCCCCACCTTGTTTTCCATGACATTTCCCTGGCAACTGGACCAGCTACCTCAGCTGTTCTACATATACTGATCTAAGAACTCTCATCCATTCTTTCACCGTGACCATATTCGGCACCTGATAATTTGGATTAGTCAGACTACTGTTCTAATCTTGAGCGTTTCATACTTCTGATGATCAGTGAAAGCTGTAATATTGGAGTCAAGTGCTAAAGTTATTCTTTTTTTCTCCTTGCTGAGGATCAAGTATACCATGAAAATTCTAAGAATATAACACCACGCTATCCTCTTGGTTCGAAACACGTTGGTGAATAAATAAGTTATAATTAAATATTATCGAGATCTTTAATATTGTCATTATTCTTTTTACCCTGTCTTGTATCCAACTGCGTTTTTCTTCAATGATTTATTGCCATAGCCTTCAAACACACTATACACAAAATTTCAAACAAACAGCAACACCCTCCTCACATTTTTATTATTTATTATTTATAAATAATAGAGACATTCAGATCTCTTTTGACAGTCTGTAAGAAATTTTGAAAGGAACGCATTATTTAATCCACAGAGGTCGCTTGTTCTTGTTCTATCAGCCATTATTGCATAGAATTCTTAATTTGTAATTGTATTCTTAGTATCGCCTGTACTAAGTATTGAACCTTCAACCGCTAGAAGATTGTTACTGAGACCTAATTATTACTTAGTTCTTATATTCATTATGTCACAGGTCCTTTCAGAAGAAGATCAGAGGTTACATCGACCGAAACACTGAGAATAGCATCCAAGGTGAAAACAGTAATTGAAATAATCCAAACTATCAGTCACCATCTCAAAAACTTCAGAAACATGCACTAAGATAAAATAACGAAGGCGAACCTATTGCATAAAACCTGCGATTGCAAAACATGTAATAAAAATAGGAAGAGATGATGTCATGATATGAGGTGTCATGGTGTAGATTACGTTTTGATAAAAGCTCACGTAATAAACATCAGATAATCATAAAAAGTTTTGATTTGTGTTTGCAGTTAAATAAATAAGCGTCCTGATTGACAGAGATAACTAATGATTTAGAACAATGGTCGCCACACAGTGTGAACCTGGTGTGATATTATGAGACAGGATTCTGGTTATGAACCCGAACCGTCTACAGTTGATTTGGAGGTCAAAATAAAAAGAGAAAAACAATAAGAGAAATGGATAAAGCGAAAATATTCTGTTAGATGGAAACAGATTTCCACCTAAGAATAAGCAGTAAATGGTTTGTACTTGAAAGGAAAGTAACTATTTACTCTTTGTTGTCTTGTTTGATCAAAACAGCTTTAGATCCATTGCATTCGACCAACTGACATTGAGAACAAGATTCAATGGACGTTTCGCTCAGCAACTACAATTAACTACGTCTTCATTAAAAAGTAACTTTTTTCGGTTATAATTATATATATCATAATAAAATCATATTCCTGTCTGTTTGTTCACAATTTGATCAATATATATACAAAATGTGTTTCACAAATTAATTTTCATACTAAAAACGGACTTTTATACAATTTTATTCCAGCATGATTTCTATATATACTATTTATTCAAATGAAATCTACATTCAAAAAGTTATGCCATTTACATATTACATTCAAGAAATTCTATTTTAATAATTAGCTTCAAGTTATTAATTGTTCATTGTAATAGATTTATTAATTGTTCTATTTAGAAATATTATTTAAGATTTTTTTTTATTTAAATTATATTTAATTCAATTTATTTTCAATTATTATTATCTGGAAGTAAGTTTATTTATTTAAGCTATGAGAGTTATTTCCTCTTTAAGCTATGAGAATTACTTCCCATTTAATTTACATAGACGAAGGTAGATATGTTTTTTATCTTCCATAAATACAAAATGTGATCCACTTTCAGAAAAATCGTAAGAAGTTAAGATATTTGGTGTATCTTAAATAGTATGTGCCTAAACCTCCACCCAGCAGTGTTTTAGCTTGGCAACACCAGGCACATACAGCTAGTGATAGATAATTGTGTTCATTAATTTATTCAGAAGCATTTTCATCCAAATTACTTTTTCATATTTGTTTCTTACCATTAATAAAGATCAATTTATTTCACATTTCGAATCCATTACATTAGTAGGTTGAAAAGTATGATCAACAAAAGAATGGTGTTATCCGAAAAAGCTGTAACTACGAATCTGATTGCAGGTATTTACCTCATTAGCTATCGTTGGACATTTCACCTTCAGTGGAAGGGGGGGGGCTGGATAGTTGATTGTGTATGCAAGCTGCTAAAAATATCGACATTCTACTACAATAAGCTATTTCAATTCTTCATTCCAGCTGCGACATCTTTCACCATTTTGAAAACCAATAAAACTCTAAAAAAAAAAAACTGTAAAAACAAGCATTCGGGTTTGAGTAAAAAAAACGCTTGATAAATTTTTTTAACGAGTTTTATTGTAAGAATAAAACAAAGATCTACAAATAATGACAAAAAGCATTACCAAAAACAAAATTATTAAATTATTAGAAAATTGCAAAGATAAGCAATAAAAGGGAGGTAACCTCCTTTTAATAACTAAAGAGTTCCTTCCTAGTATCAAACACTGTATAAACTAAAGAGTTCCTTCCTAGTATCAAACACTGTATAAACTAAAGAGTTCCTTCCTAGTATCAAAGACTGTATAAACTAAAGAGTTCCTTCCTAGTATCAAACACTGTATAAACTAAAGAGTTCCTTCCTAGTATCAAACACTGTATAAACAAAAGAGTTCCTTCCTAGTATCAAACACTGTATAAACTAAAGAGTTCCTTCCTAGTATCAAACACTGTATAAACTAAAGAGTTACTTCCTAGTATCAAAAACTGTATAAACTAAAGAGTTCCTTCCTAGTATCAAACACTGTATAAACTAAAGAGTTCCTTCCTAGAATCAAACACTGTATAAACTAAAGAGTTCCTTCCTAGTATCAAACACTGTATAAACAAAAGAGTTCCTTCCTAGTATCAAACACTGTATAAACTAAAGAGTTCCTTCCTAGTATCAAACACTGTATAAACTAAAGAGTTCCTTCCTAGTATCAAACACTGTATAAACAAAAGAGTTCCTTCCTAGTATCAAACACTGTATCAAGTAAAGAGTTCCTTCCTAGTATCAAACACTGTATAAACTAAAGAGTTCCTTCCTAGTATCAAACACTGTATAAACTAAAGAGTTCCTTTCTAGTATCAAACACTGTATAAACTAAAGAGTTCCTTCCTAGTATCAAACACTGTATAAACTAAAGAGGTCCTTCCTAGTATCAAACACTGTATAAACTAAAGAGTTCCTTCCTAGTATCAAACACTGTATAAACTAAAGAGTTCCTTCCTAGTATAAAACACTGTATAAACTAAAGAGTTCCTTCCTAGTATCAAACACTGTATAAACTAAAGAGTTACTTCCTAATATCAAACACTGTATAAACTAAAGAGTTCCTTCCTAGTATCAAACACTGTATAAACTAAAGAGTTACTTCCTAATATCAAACACTGTATAAACAAATAAAACAGTTAGATAGCAAATATATACGTCTCCTAGGTTCCAAATATTTTAGACACATGAGCGTACATACAAGGACCATCGTGTTTGCTCATAAAATCAAAACTGTGGCCAATATGTATGAAAAAAAAAAGCAATGGGATTAAAAGACAATGGATACTCTTTGAAAAGTTACCGAAAAAATAATTAGTTCATAATAAACCAACTTTTTTTTTTTACTCTTTTTCACTCCAAACAAGGTATATTGCCACTTGAAACGTAAATGGGATTGTATCTAACAGGAGGACTGAAGAGATGTATGTTGACATTACATTTAAACTTCTGCATGTTAGTACAGTTACGGATACAGGAAACAGGGAGGTAATTCCAGAGTCTAGCAGTCTGAGGAAAGAAACTATTAGAGTAGAAGGTTTACCGGCATCTATGGATCTCAATAGTAAATGGTTGGGATTTTGCTGCTTCTCCAGAAAGTCAGAAGTATGTATGTCAAGGATGTACAAGTGCTATCAGCACATTCCATTAAAGTACTTGCAAAACAGGTAGTGGGATGCGACATTGCAGTGATGGGACAGTGGTTGGAGTTTGGACGAAAATGCGGGACCTATTAGATTTGAGACTCTTTCTTGACCCTGTCTATGATTTAGAGACTAGAGGTAAATACATCAGCCAAAATACAGCAGCAATACTCCATGCATGGGCGAATTATGGCTTTGTAAAGATATAGGACGTTATCTAATGCTAGTAATTTTCTATTACGGTAGAGAAAGCTTGTTATTGTTTTAAATTACCTTTGTTCCCCCTGCTCCTCAAACATTATCTCTTCCAAAGATCTCTAGTGGTAATAAAATGCCATAGGTCTTTCCCCTTGGCCGGAAGAATCCATTCTGCCATTATAAAACTGTATGAGAACCATAGCATGTGTATTCTTTGTTAGTTAATAAAATCTATATCAACGGTGTACCAGTCTCTTCTCCATTTTCAAATGTCTTTTCACTCACTACAAAGGCCTCCTTCTTTACAGAGGCATTGGCAATATCCTCAATGTATTTGTTCCAATTCATGTTGCCAAGGAGTTTGAAAGATTGGCTCTCAGGTATGGTGCTATTTGTTATGGCAATCAATGGTTGAGAATGCATTTGTAGTTTTACTTTTATTATTTTTTTGACAATTTTCCTATCAACAAAAGTTGTTAGTAAGCCAAGTGTTGTTTAAATGTTGAAACGCACTCGGCTTAATTCGGTGATTGCCAGAGCGTTTCAATATTCAAACAACACTCGCTTAATTCGGTGATTGCCGAAAAATCCTGAAGATCTAGGTTAAATTCTGCAACAGTACCCAAAAAGAACACACAAGCCCAAGGGAGCTACAACATCCAGAAATCTTATAAAAACACACTTATTTATGCATGTGACATTTTTACTGTGTGCCATTATGATAGTAACATCAACATGTAAATTTATTTTACGCGTGGAAAAAAAAGGAAACTTTGGCTAAATTTTTCAGATTTAGATTAAAAAGAATACATGTCATTTACAGCATTCCGAAAAAATATTTAAAAATTAAATAAAACATTTTTGTCACAGAAAAAATACTGGTAATTAAATTATAAATAAACCTCTGTCTCTATCTCTACTATTATATAAAAGTCACTTTGTGTGTGTGTGTGTGTGTGTGTGTGTGTGTGTGTGTGTGTGTGTGTGTGTGTGTGTGTGTGTGTGTGTGTGTGTGTGTTCCTCATAGATTCCGAAATGGCTGAGCCTATCTTTTGCAAATTTCACACAAAGCTAATTTATATCTGGCAGTGTTCTTAAATATGTTTTGTGCAGAAATTCATCCAACACGTATCAAAAATCGAAGAAATCCTATCTTAAAAATACTCTTTCTCTAGGTAAAAAAAAAAAAATTATTACAGGGGAATATTTTACGTTCCACTGGCCAAGGGAAATAATAAAATCTCAGGAAATCATTTTCGAAAATCTAAAAAATCCGATCTTAAAAATAGTTTTTCTCTCTTATAGATAAAAAAGAAAAAAATTTACGAGGGAATATTTTATGTTACACCGGCCAAGGGAAATAATAAAATTTCAGCAAATCATTTCTTCTTCTTAAAAAAAAG
This sequence comes from Euprymna scolopes, assembly GCF_053919585.1. Classification (NCBI taxonomy): domain Eukaryota; kingdom Metazoa; phylum Mollusca; class Cephalopoda; order Sepiida; family Sepiolidae; genus Euprymna; species Euprymna scolopes. Next base: position 102,789,926 of record NC_136511.1, on the reverse strand, counting down.
AACAGATTTATTGTCATCTGCACACATAGTCAGTGGTAGAGCATTCGATACTGATCAAATGATCCTCAGTTCAAGCCCGAGTGTACTTCACCATTTTATTTTTTTTTTATTATTAATGAGTTTAATTTACGATAAAAGAAGAGATACCATTTAAAATCGCTGCAAATCATTTCTTCGATTGCCTATTTTAAAACTAAACATTAATCAAAAGTGACTTTTCGAGGGTATTCATCATCAAACCCAAATATCAGCTGACGTGATATTGTAAACAAACACAGACGGAATTTGATGAACAACATAATCATTATGACTTTTTTATTTTTTATTTTTTTTGCAAATTACCACTTGGAAAATTATTCCTCATGATATATTATAATCAATAGAGGACTCCCTTACAACCCATCATATCACAGGCTACCACCCTCATCTACTCCCTAACCAAAGTACTCAATGATCTTATTAGCTCATATTTATCTAGTAAATACAGTGTTAAATCAACACATGAACTACTACAAATTCTAAAAGCCAAACAACCCAACAACAAAGTCATTGCCTCGCTTGATGTAGAAAGTCTATTTACAAATGTTCTTGTAAAAAAACCATTGACATAATCCTTAGCAATATATACAACAACCCGTCTCTCCCTCCTCTTAAAATCAACAAAAGAATACTTAAAAAATTATTATTAGTTTGTACTACTGAAATACCCTTCTACGACTATAAAGGGAATACTTACACCCAAATAGAAAGAGTCTCAATGGGTTCTGTCCTCGGTTCGCTATTTAGCGAGTTCTACATGAATGATCTCAAAAACCAGATATTTAATTACACCAGAGAACCCTTTATCCATGTATGGTATGTTTATGATATTCTCATGATAGCCAATAACAATGAAAAAAATACTAAGAATGAAGGAGCTCGTTTAAGATAACTCCATACTTAAATTCACAATAGAAATGAATGTTAATAATAAAATTCCTTTCCTTGACGTCCTCATTGATACTTCTTACAACACCATCAGCACCTCCAACAATAAAAAGCCTGCTAGCTTTAACTCCTGCCTCTTAAATGTTAAGGACGAATTCCCCCTCTGATATTAGATAGTCATAATCAAAAACCTTCTTAACCGCACCAACCTAATCTCTTCTGACAAAAAAAAAAAGAACACTATAACGGATTTCTAAACTACATAGTCGACCAGCAAATAAAATCAATGCTCTGGAACTTAAAAAAAACTACCACAAATAGTAATACCCAACAACATCAAAATCTCAATATAATTAACGTTTTCTATTGCAACCAGATGCAACCAGGATTTAAATTAGAAGAAAAGGCCATAAAAAATATTATTCATATATACGTTTCCCCCCACTTACAAAAATAATCTTAGATTTATTACATATTATAAAAAATGTAAAATCCAAAACTTAGTTGTAAAAATCAATGCCTCCCCTATTCTCAAACCACTAGAATGAACCAACTTCATCTATAATTTCAAATGCTTGCTGGGAGAGTGTAACTCCTATAATAACAAAAACAGTAGTTACGTTGGTTACATTGGTTATACAATGACCACGTTATCCCGTCACCTTACCATGCATAATGTAGAATCTAGTGTTATATGACAACATTTACAGAAAAAAAAGTAACTGCTCCCCTCCAAAGTTACAGAAATTTTAGTTAACAACACACAAATAATACGCCATGAAACCAATGTTAAAAGATTCAAAATTTTGGAAGCAGTATACATAAGAACTCAAAAACCTCTCCTAAATATGGTTACTTTTCAAACCAACCAAAACATTTTAAAATGCCTATTGTAACCCCCTTTCCCTTTCTGACTCTGCTCTCACCTCAAAATTAGACACTCCCTCACTGCCCACTGAGCACAAATGGCTTCCCACGCATTAACCATTTTCTGACTACTACTGCTTCTAGCACTCGCATTGTCAGCACAACCAAATCTTACACATTCCTGACGATGACTTGAGGAAATATGAAAAGCAACAAAATCGTGACATGCTTTGAAGAGACAAATCTATCTCTGGGACATTTATCTTTGATCTATACACAAAAACATAATCAGAAAAATTGAAAAATAAAAAACTATAACTAAAATATATAACTAAACAAAAGCTCTCGGTTGTCTTTAACAATGTTTGTATATATATATATATATATATATATATATATATATATATATATATATATATATATATATATATATATATATATATATAGACTGGTGAATTAAAAATATATCCATTTTGAATTTGGAAACAGATGAATCTTACAGGTAAGAAATTCATTTTTTGAATAGGTTAGATAAAGTAATAAAGAATAGGAAACTAGATCTAATATTTGTAACATGTTTTTTCCTAAGATTAAGGGAGGTGGTGTTTGATCAATACTACTGGGGAGCCATGATGTAATATACTGTTTTGTTTTTAAATCCCCGAAACAGTGTTTCATGGTAAACTGATGATCCCTTAGAAAATAAATTATTACTGGTACTATAGTGAATTCGAGAGAGCAAGTTAATGCAGTGATTGCAGGTGATTGAATGACTTACTGACTAAATAGTTTTCTAACAAATGATAAAAAATATTTTTTTTGTATAGTGTTAAAGGTTAAAAACTTCCAAGACTATATATATATATATATATATATATATATATATATATATATATATATATATATATATATAAAGAAAAATCATCTACAATAAATGAAACGAAACTGAGCAACAACCACTACAAAATTCGAGTGATTACTGCATTACCAGGCAAGTGTATTTAATCTAAAAATGCAGATAAAGCCTGCTTGAAACTTTATATGTTGTTAGTTAAAAAAAATGAAATCTGACTGTATTAACTGGAAAGGCCCTATTCATGGACGGAAAAACTTTTGAAATATTCTTTGTTTGTTTTTTTTTCTAATGTGTTGATGAAGCCCAAGTTTGTGCAAATTATAATTTGATGAACAGTTACATTCATATATGCTAAGGATGGGGGCTGAAACAATTGTATGCAATGTTATTACCAATATAAAAAAACTTTCCAAAATTGAGTAAATACTTGTGTATCTATTCTTATTGATGTAGTATCTTGAAAGAAAAATATTTATAGCTCTAGTATTGCACTATTGAGCTATCTAAATGAGAACTTTATGGTATTTATTCATATGTAATCAGTACCTCAAGTAGTCCAATTATACAGAGTGTTCCAAAAATTTGACGTCATTTTGCAGGTCAATAATTTTGAAAATTTTAGTTGAAATGACCTCAAATTTTAACAGCTTGTATAGAAACAGTTCAAGATTTTATGTTTAATGTTTGACATTCATCTCTTTTCAGGTTGAGAAGTGCCGTTCACTTCAAAAGAAAAGTCATTTTGAATGTTGGAATTTGTTTGAACACAGTCACCAAAGATCGCGCAGCGTGCCTTCTTTACAAAATTTGTCAAAAATGCACCAATTAGTGAACAAATTTGGATCTGGCACCAAAAATTTAAAGAGGAAGGCTGCAGAGTTAAAGGATCTGGACGGCCGTCAACATCGGAAGAGAAGGTCGATAAAATTCATAAAACATTTCTGGGAAGTCCCTGGAAGTCTGTAAGCAATTCTATAGGTTGCAGCTCATTCAGGCTTTAAAGGAAAATGAGAAGCAAACAAATTTGGACCTGGCACCAAAAATTTAAAGAGGAAGGCTGCAGAGTTAAAGGATCTGGATAACCATCAACATCGGAAAAGAAGTCTGAAAAAGTTCATGAAACATTTTTTAGAAGTCCTCGGAAGTCTTTAAGGCCAATAATTTTGGCAATTTTCGTTGAAATGACCTCAAATTTTAAAGCTTGTATAGAAACAGTTCAAGATTTTATGTTTAATGTTTTACATTTATCTTTTTTTTTTTCGGGTTGAGAAATGCTGTTCACCTCAAAAGAAAAGTCATTTTGCATGTTGAAATATGCTCGAACACAGTCACCCAAGATCGTGCAGCATGCCTTCTTTGCAAACTTTGTCAAAAATGCACAAACTAATAAACAAATTTGGACCTGGCACCAAAAATTTAAAGAGGAAGGCTGCTTATGCAGGGCTAAAGGATCTGGGCGACCATCAACATTGGAAGAGGTCGAGAAAATTCATGAAACATTCCTGGGAAGTCCCTGGAAGTCTGGAAAATAATCAAATATGGAAACCCAGATTCCTTGAACAAGTCTGGTGCGTTCTGAGGAAACGATTTTAAATGAAACCCTACTGGCTTCAGGTTGTTCAGGTTTTCAAGAAAGATGGCAAGCGAAAACGTAAAGAATTCTGTGTTGATATGCTGGAGGAACTTGAAAAAGACGAGTTCGATGACCGTCTAATTTTTAACGATGAAGCCGCGTTTCATACGAATGGCTTTAAAGTTAATAAGAATAATGTTCGCATTTGGGGTGAAGAAAATCCCCATGCTACAATTGAGCACGAAAGGAACTCATCAAAAGTGAATGTGTTCTGTACCATCTCCAAGAATCAAATTCATGGATCGTTTTTATTTAAAGGAAATGTGAATGGGATGTTTATCTGCAAATGCTTCAGAACTGGCTATTTGATTAGGTCATTGAAAATGAACATGAAAGCTTCATTTTTCAACAGGACAAAGCTCCACCCCACTGGAAGCTTATTGTAGGGACCTATCTCAATGAGAATTTCCTAGAGAGATAGATCAGGTGTGGTGGTGAGAAAGACGATTTGCTACTGGAATGGCCACCACAATCATTTGACCTGATACCGTGTGATTTTTCCTCTGAGAGTATGTGAAAGGACTCGTCTATGTCACCCTCTCTTCCTGCTAACGTTGAAGAACTCAAGCAGAGAATCATTAACACACTGGAGAATGTTACCAAAGACATGCTGCAGAGAGTTTGGCACGAGTTTGATTACCAACTTGACGTGTGCATGCCCACAGGTGGCGCTCATATTGAACATTTGTGAAAATTATGAAATCGATCATAATATTTGTTTTTTCTTTGAAAAGTTAACCAATAAAACTTATGATGTTTGTGCAGTTTCATTAAGATACACTCAGTAGTTTCTGAGATATTGGCAATTAAAATGACATCAAATTTTGGGGGACACCCTGTATATAAATATATTACCTATATACTTTTATATATATATATATATATATCTGAACGTCTGAGTGTGTGTGTGGTCACGAATAGGCTCCTATATGGTTGACTATTTTAAAAAACTGATTACATATAATGATAGGAGATGTATCGAAGATCAGGAATGGGTATGTTTACTCTGGCAGAACGGTGGTTCATAAAAATTGTGAAGTCTGCGTTCGTGCCTGCCCCCAAAGTATGGAAATAAAAATTGAAAAAAAAACGTTTACAAGGGTTTTTGATATAGATGTACATAAGAATACTTTGATAAGTATGTTTTAACTTAAATAGGGATGGTATAATAAAATTGTGGGGTCTACGTTCGCGCCTGTACTCCATGGAAATATGGCACAAACTTTAACAAAGACTTTTCATATCTATTTGCGTAAGTATACTTTGATAATTATGTTTCAGTTTGAAGAAATATGGTATAATAAAATTATTGGGTGTTCATTTGCACCTGACCTCCATAGAATGTAAATATGTCACAAAGTTTAACAAGTTTTTTTTTTAAAAGGGGTGAGGGTCCACAATAACACCTTAACTTTAATCTTAATTCACGTTAGGTTTTATTTATTTTTTTGAGTTGAATCATATTGTGTCGAATAAATTCACCTCATAAATTCACGTTCTTATTAAAGTGAAAGCCAAAAAAAATGTCGGAACTTTAAACAATTCTCGACACAAATTTTGCATAACTCTGTTTTTTTTTTCTTTCTCCACTTACACGTGGCACTCTTTCGAAAGTAGATAGATAAATAATAAAAAATAAGAACGTTACTTGTTATCGTGTCAAAAGAAGGAAAAAAATCCTGCTCACGTGATTACGTGTCTTTTTAAAAACATTTACATAACCTTTTCATTTTTATTTATATATCTGTTTAAGCTTTTTTTGTCATTGTATTAGAAGGAATTCAGTTGATTACAACCCTTTCTGCATGTTCTTTACATTACAATAGTACAACCCTGAATCCGACAGCGCAATACTACACCGTTCAATACTGTAAAACTGAAACAAAGCTGTTCTGCTTTAAAAGGGCGCCATATTAACTATTATGAATATAAACTTTGCCAACTGAAGCCAAAAAAAGATTGTTTTTCTCATTTCAGTTATTATGTATGTATTAATTGATTTACCTATTTATTTTTACTTGTACACTTGCTCCCCACTCCCACCCCAAAAACTTCCGTTAAAGTTTATTACTGGAATTTATTGTTGACAATTTTTAATTTGTGATTCACTTGCTATTTTTCTCAAAATAAACGCATTCTCCAATTGAATGTGTTTTCATGTGTTCTTTTGCAAATAAAAAGGTAGACAATGTTATTTTTAGTGGACTTTTCAATTAGTCATACTAATAAAGTGCCGCCTAGCATCGAAATGTTAGCAAAAAGGGTAGAAAATTTCCATTCAAATCAAGTCGGGAATGACTCAAAAAAGCGATTAGCCTCAAGAATTACATACGTAAACTTTGTCTATTAAATTCTGGTAAGCAAAAAAAATAGTCCCTTCCTTATTACAGTTTGTGAAAGGCGGACTTATCTCCATACTTTCCTCTAAACACGTCAACTGAACTTATATTAAATACAATATTTATTATTTTTTTTAATCTAGAGTAGACAATGCATCATAGATGCATTTTCGGCAGCTTCCATAACTCTTGCTTCTCCTAATTTGTCCCTCAGTCTTCGTTTAGAATAAGTGATTTTTCTGACAAAGCGAAAAGAAAAATCTGTATTTTAGGTCAGCAATCTTTTTGTGTGAGCAATCGCTTGATATGTCCGAAATTTTCTGTTTCCATTTCTACCCTTGTAGCCATGTCACTAATAAGAATGCTGGAGGTAAACGTTTTAACTGGGCTGACATTATCCGCCTGATAGTCAGGGACCCAAACCTTGGATTTATCACAAGGGGGCCATCTTATCAGAAGGTGCAAAGTACTGAAGTTGCTGTATTGCCATTTGGTGAATTGATTTTGGACTATGCAGTAGCTCCTAGTGGGGCTTCTCGATACCATATTTGTGGGTAATTGTTATAGCTTTACCTTATCATGGTCTACAAAAAATATTTCTTCATTTTTTTCTCTCTTACTTTTCCTCTTTGCCCTGCTCTAACCAACTCTGTCAAACTGTTCCACAAATCCCAAAACTCCATTATGAAAAGTCTCAAGAAACAATACAAGATTAAACCCAGAAATCCAACTTCCAATGTATACCATGTCTCCTTATCCAGGAGTCTATGTTCCAACCTTCCAAAGGTTGAAACCCAATTACAGGAGACTAACCAGATCTATGGTTCGTATGTGAAACAGGCATTGGACCGACTATTTCCCAAGATGAGTTCATGATTAAAGGATACTCTAACTTAACATCAAAATCTGATCCCCAAGATCGACATGAGCATGGAATATGTGCCTACATTAGAGATGATTTTCCATGTGTAACAGACATCTCCAGAGAATACCCTAAATTGGCCTATATGTGTTTCCAAGTTGCACTTGCTCACAACACTGCATTCATATTTGCCCTCTATCACCCCCATAACAGCAGAGTTACTATTTTTAAGAGTATATCAAAGAAACTTGACCACATCCTGTCTACTCATCCCTCACCTAACATTCACATCTGTGGAGACTTCAATGTTCACAATATGGAATGGTTAGCCCACTCAAACAAGACAGATGATGAGAGGAAGTTCTATCACGATTTCTTCATTGCTTATGACCTAACTCAGATTGTTCACGAACCCACCTGCATGCCCAACACTGATGGTCAGTATGCAAGTCTCCTAGACCTTTTTCTTACAACTTGCCCAAGCTATGTTCAGCCTCCGTTCTGTCTCCACTAGGATCTTCCGACTACTGTTGTCTCACTTAAGATAAAAACAAAATGTAATAAGTCCTCAGACGTACCTCTCCATCATACTGCATATTGATACTCTATAGGTGACTGGGATAGCTTCCGTACATTTACATTAGATATACCTCTGCATTCTATGTTTAAAAAGAATGTGTCCTCTATAATATCAGACCTAACGGAATGGTTAATTGTTGGTATAGACCGCTTCATACTCTCCAAAATATCTACTTGCACTTTGAAAGAAATGAAGACAAACAAACAGTGAGTTTTACGCACAAGATTGACGATGAAAATTATATTTACGAAAAGAAAGAATTATTTTCTTAATCATGGAGGCAGGTATTTATTATTTCAAAACGAATATTATTATAAATAGTAAATTATACAGATTGATGTAGAAAGCACCATGGAATTTCCACAGGGGGTCATGTCGGTCACTTACATTATATTTTCAACCTCTATACCTCTTGTCTATATTAGTTTCTAAAAAAACCTTATCTAGGCGTTTTTTTTTTTTGTTTTGTTTTTTTCTTTTTACTGTTTATTCACCTCAAACAAGGCACAGTGTCACTAAGTTGTAAGCAGTTACTAATAGGGACCAGATTTGTCGGATCCTATGTCGGGAGTTGGGCAACAAGATGTCTGTTAACATTACACTTGAACTTCTGAATGTCAGTACAGTCAGGGAAGCATGAGCCTACAAGGGAATTCCAAAGTGTAGCAGTGTGAGGGAAGAAGCTATTTGAGTAGAAAGCTTTAGAGCATCTAGGGTTCTCTACAGTGTATGGGTGGGATTTTGCTGCTTGTCGGGTTTGTCGGGGTATTTAAGTCGAGAGAATACTAATGCTTTGAGTTTATTCAAGCATTTGTCATTAAAGTACCAGTAAAACAGGCACAGGGATGCCACATTTTGGCGATGGGACAGAAGTTGGAGTTTGGCCAACAGTGCTGGATCTATTAGGTTGACAACTCTTTATTTTAACCCTATCTAGTAGCAGGAGATTCGTGGCAGATGCACTAGTCCAGATGTTACAACAATATTCCATTGCAAAATCCTTTATTTAGAGACAAGTAAATCCAGAGAGTGCAAATTTGGGGTTTTCCTTATCGACAAAACAATTTTTGGTCCCCCCCCCCCAAGAAAAGGAGGGCGAAGCTGTAAATTCACCCTTGTCCGTTCGTCCGTCCGTTTGTTTGTTCGCACTTTTCTCAATAACTACATTTTGGAATTTTTTGAAATTTTGCACAAACATTAAACATGATATTATTAAAAAAGCGACAGAACGGATTTTCCGGGAAAATTCCCCACAATGATACAGACTTAAAAGATATTGTTTCATACATAATTTTTTTGGTGTATCGATTCGTACGATGTGCCTAAGCCTAAACGTAGATTCCATGAACAAAGCTTCTTTCTCTTCCATTTTCCAACTGACTACAATATGGTTATATTCAAGTCCAACATGAACAAGTTCTTGGTGAGTAACCCCATTAAGTAATTCAATGTACCAAATTTCCACTACAATTACTACAATATTGTCCCATTGACTACCGTACACTATTAACCCTTATCCTCAAGTGGCCTCCAGACCTTGATAAGTGATGACTTTTGTAATAAAAAAATTTTAAAAAAAAAAAAAGATGGTATCTGGATGAAATGTCCTACACACAGCAACACAAAATGAAATCAAAAATTGAGGAGTTTTCTTATTAATAATCATTTAGCCGTAATATGGATCACGGATCCTCTTATATTATCTCCCCCTACCTATAATGTTGTTATTCTATTTCAATGGAATCGCTATATTTTAAGACTCAAACACAATATGCCATGTCTGAGACAATTGCAAAGAAACAAACAAAACGAAGAAATTTGACTCAGCAATTTTCTAGTTTTAACAAACAGTATTTATTACCAGTGCTTTCCAACGATGCATTTCATATTGTTTTAAAAGTCTCTTAGTTCATCTCATTTAGTTTACAAAACCCTGCCATCTCAACATGGGCCTAAAACTCTCTTGCCACCACCACCACCACCACGGTGCTACACACCCTCTTATGCTGGCGTGTGATTTTAATTCTGGTCCTCCAATGTGGCGCATTTTTTCTCTCCGCTTTTCTCTTCTCTTCCTCCACTGTGACTTTGCAGACTGGCTTGGTTATTTGCATGTGTGTCATACGGCAGCTGCTGCTGCTGCTGCTACAAGCAACACTAGCTCTGCTACATACTCTCCATCATACTAGATAGGTCTTCATAGGTGCATTGAGAGTCTTCTGTTGTTTAATGAACGTTCGTTCTGTGGTCTCATCACAAAGCTACATTTGTTTTGGCATCCTCCAGCAGTGTTCAGCAAATATGGTTCTCACTCTGATCAAAGCCAAGATCTGAGGAAGGTGTCGGTCAAGCTGCTCCTTCACAAAAGCAGCTCTTTGTATTAGTTGATACATAGAAATTTGAATGGTACTTCTGTATTTACCGACCTGCAGTTTCCACAAAGGTTCTCAGGTGTGTTCGGTCACTGACGAGAATAACCGAAAGGGGCCTATTGTGAAACATTAAACTGCTATGAGAAATTTATAATGACAAACAGGAAAAACATGGAAATACAATAAATAAAAATTACAAACATGTAGCTCACCCTAACCTGCACAATTAAAATGAATTTTTTATTTCTTCCAATTTATAAAAAAGTAGCTTTCATAGATTTGTATTAACTAAAAACAGCGTGTTCGTTAAAATTTGAGGAATGCTCTGCCGACTTTTTCCCAGTTATTTCTGTCAGCTGTCAAGCGAGCTCGAGCTAACTTTGCGGAAATCGTGGGTCATAAATGCAAAAACGTCATTTGAATAGTTGTATGTCTCGTTCACTGTGCGCTCACGGACGGCCATGCATACTTCACTTGCTTAATTTTAAACTCAGCTGAATTTAGGAAACATTATGGCGAATAGTAAGTTATACGGAATTTTTAACTATTGTTTTTATTTAATCAATCCGAGAATCGTTTTAATTCATTCAACTTAATTAAGTGTCAACTCATAAAATTATCACTTACAACTCATCATTAAACAAAGCTTAACTTATTTTTACAGTTAGTCCTATAATAAACTTATTTTTACAGTAAACCCTATAATAAACTGTCATGCAATATGGTTTCCGCTCTGCAAGATGGTTTCCGCTCTGCAAGATCTACAGCAGATGTGCTAACGGTCATATCACATAGGATTACTAGAGTTGTACAAAGCAATGTTTTTTATTATTGTGATGCAGACATATTGAAAAAAATTTTCTGTTCAAATTAAAAAATTTTAAAATTGCAATATATAGCTTTGTAACAGTTTCTAAATTTTTTGTGTTTTTTTAAATTAAAATAATAAATCACAAACAAAAAGAGTTCAAGAAATTTTTTTGAGAAGTAACAAGACAATTTCTTTTTAATTGATAGAATAAATCTTTATTATTATTTTACATAAACAGTATCACAAAGTTGCATCATCGAAATAAATTTGACTTGAAGTCAATTTTTTTCTGTCTAATACAAAAGAATTTGACTTCAGAAAAAAGAAAAAGGAAAATAAATGGTTTACTCTTTCATTTTTCTATTCCCACTATCACCTCTTCTCTTTCTAAAGCCAGCTACATCACATTTTGAGAAAAATATGAGGTTCTTCTTTGTTATTGTAACGAAATTTGAAAATTGAAATATTGAATTTCAAGTCCAACGTTAACAAATTCTTAATGAACCGCCCCCTTAAGTAAACACTTCATCAAATCTCCACACTAACGTAATGTACTTGCAATAACCCTTATCCCTGAGTGGCTTCCGGGCCTTGATAAGTGGTGACCACTGTGTAAACAAAAAAAAAAAAAAAAGTGAAATCATTGGTATCTACTGAATTATCATGTCGCATTAATGAAAATAGCCAAGAATTACAAAAAACAATAATATAGAAAATTAATTATTCATGAAAACAGTTTTCAAAGACAATTAGAAAAAATTAAGTTTTGCTAAATTGATCAAAAATTTTCAGTTTTCAGAAAATATTTACCTCCCTTTTATTACTCTCTGGTTTCTTTCTTTTTTTTTTTTTTTTTTTTTTTTTGCAAAACTTAATTTTCCCTAATTGTCTTTGAAAACTGTTTTCATTAATAATTAATTTTTTACCTTATTGTTTTTCATAATTTTTGGATATGTTCATTGCTGTGACATAGTAATTCACTAGTACCATTGGTTTCACTTGACATTCAATATTTCATTATCTAAATTTTGCTACAATAACAAAGAAGAACCAAATAGAATTTATCAGCCGTGCTCTGTAACATTATTTCTGATGCACTTAGTATTCATCATTAATCCTCACAGCAAAATGATAAATGATACACAAAAAAAGAGAGCTGTACATTATTTGGATTCTTCGGATTACCGTTCTTATCTTGAGTGTTATTTTCACAATATTGTGGCAAATGTAACCTCTGACCTTTTTCAAGTTTATCTTGTTGAACTGGAGAATCTTTCTGGCGAATATGTGGAAAAAAAATCATGATTAAGAACTGTAAGTATGAGATACCATGTAAATGTAGAAAACTATATAGAGGTGAGACATGTCACCCACTAAAAGCACGGCTAGAAGAACATCAAAAATATAATATATAATATTATATAAGTATTATATAAGTATATGTGGAAAGATTACAAAGTCGGGTATGGCTGACTATATCAACGAATATGGACGAAGTAAAAATTGTAGACAGAGAAGAATGGTGGAGAGTAAGACAACTGAAAGAAGCAGCACATATGCTGGGAAATAATCAAGTGCTAAGTAGACCTAGGATAGAATTTTTCAATAAGAACTGTGTATATGAGATCCCATGTAAATGTGGAAAACTATACAAATATGAGACATGTCGTCCCCTAAAAGTACGGTTAGAAGAACATTAAAAAGTGGAGAGATTGAAAAACTATAGCTGACCATATCTGGAAAGAAAAAGGAAACATTAGCATTATGGGACAAAGTAAAAATTGTAGACAGAGAAGAATGGTGGGGAGTAAGACAACTGAAAGAAGCAGCGCATACACTGGCCGACAATCACCTACGAAGTAGATCTAGTATAGAATTTAACACAATATGGGAGCCATTAATTATAAATAATAGACAAAACACACACACACACACATATATATATATATATATATATAGTAATAACAAGTAGTAATAAATAGTAAATAAAATATATACGTAGTAATGATGTACAGTGATAAATAGTAAAATTGTGCATCAAAAAAGAAAACAGGTTTAAGGCTGCTAAAATTCATACAAAATTCTCTGCAAGTAGATAAAGTACTTGATAAAATTCACTTCTGAAGGTTGAAAGTTCAATCTTCAGTGCAAGCGACACTCAAGATACAATTGCAAATTCCTTAGGCCCTCTATGCAGTCATGACCGATAGCTGACAGAACAAGAGCATGTTACCCCCGTGCATTAAAAGGATTCCATTCGAAATTTCATGCAGATTCGCAAATTCAACATTTCATTTCAAAGTTCACAAGATACACCTAAAGAAAGTCACAGGTTACATTGACGAAAACATTATGAGAATAAGGTTCAAGGTGAGAACAGTAGTCTGAAAAATTCAAATAATATGAATGATCAATTCTCATCTGAAAAATTCAAAAACATAACAAAAAAAAAATAAGAGGTATTTAAAAAATTATCACCTTAACATGAGGGCACAAACATCTACAAAAAAAATAAATAAATGAATAAATTGCAATAAAACCTGCCATGCATGTTTGAAAATCAAATACACACCTGACAAAGGGAAGACATCCTGAAATATAGCATCACATAAACACATCCTGACTTACATGTAAAATCTATAAATCTATAAAAGTGAACGTGTCTGTGTGTCTGTGTGTGTGGGTCTGTGTGTCTGTGTGTGTGTACATTTCCCTACACAATAACTCTGCCAATTTTAAGTTTACAGACTCGAAATTTGATATACAGGGTACTGAGATTTGGGAAAATCTTTGTAATCCGTTTTTGGCCAGAAATTTGGTTGTTAAGGGGTCAAAGTTCAACGATTTAACCTTTGAGAACTCTACCAAACTCCTCCACCAATTTTGGGTCTAAACACTTGAAATTTAAGATTAGGTTTCTTGGACATAGATCTAAGTTAATAACTTGATTTGAGCCCCAAATAATAAATGTTAAGGGGTCATAATAGGGGTCAAAGTTAAAAAAATTGACCGCTTTTTTTTTGGGAGGGGGGGGGGCTTAACATACACCTCCAAACACTTGGGCAACGCTGGGCTGAAATGTTAGTATTGTATAAAACAAAACATGTGTGCATATATATATATATATATATATATATATATATATATATATATATATATATATATATATGTGTGTGTGTGGTTATACATATACACATGAATTGGATTAATAAAACTGAAACTGCATAGCTGGTTCTACCATTATATCTTTTTGCATCAGTTTGATCGCACATTTGCATTGTTCTACATTATATGAACTTAAATTTCTAGTATATATATTCTTTTGTTTTTGTGCACTAGTATAAAAGATGTTATTTGATAGATGAATTTACATATTCAAATAAAGCTACTACCACAATGAGTTTTGATGAATTACATCCCTTTGCTTTGGAGCACATATATATTGGCAGCGTTAAGACCGGAGAAGGAGAGTAGACAAAAACAACATTTTTTAAATTGCTGTTTGTTTGGTTTACTGCATATCAAGCCTTTTCAAGTTATTGAATGTCAAGTTTGCGAAGAATAGAAAGTTAACCTAACATTTACTTTCAGCAGCCTCAGAACTCTTACTTCTCTTACTTGTTCTTTAGTCCTCACATTCCATGAGCCATATTTTTGACAAAGAGGAAAGAATTAGTATTTTCTGAGTTAGAATCTATCCATACCACACATATTTGCTTTATTTTTATCTTAAAGCAGTATTTTTTTTTTAGCTTTTTACATAAAGTGGCTTCGTGTCTTGTCTGAGAAGGAATTTCCATAAAAAAAAAAAAAAAAAAAAGAATCTAGTTATGTTGATAAAAGTGCTTCAAGTTTTTGTTGTTGTTTTAGTAATTGGTCACCACTCATTAACACTCAGAAGCCATTGAAGAATAAGGGCTAAAGTGATTGCCACCACAAGAGGCTTGGAATCAGTGGCTAGAAAGTGCAGAAAATTATTTAAGAAGAACTGATTATATTATATATGTTTTTATGTGTGTCCGTTCTCTATGTTTTAATATTGAAAACAGAGACCATACATATTTTTTGGCTTTTGTAAAGTTTTAACCAAAACAGTTTTCTGAATGTGTAGCCATGCTATGCTTGTATAAAAAAGACGTTTCATTATAAATATACAACTTTTATATAAACACAGTAGATATTATCTAGATTCTTTAGCGTTTGCACTGAGCCGATAGATGGAAAATTGATTCTGTGTCAAAAAGGACCTGTGAGTAATGTTCCATTTTAATCTAGTGCTCTTAATAAAGATTTTTGCTGCTTTTAGGATATTTTAGAAATTGTTTGGCATTATTGGTAGACATTAGTAGAAACATTGTGGGTTTGCTGGGTAAGTTAAATGATAGCACTTTAGGTTTAGGAAGGTGATGGTGATTAAGTGGTTAATGTCATGGACTGATGACCTGGATGTTCCAAGTTCGAATCCAGTTTGTTCCACAAAATCACTTTCACTTAGGATGTTGGCAACCTTCATGTGACCCCCTCCCCCCCCCCCTTCCCCGTAAATATCCAATGTCCTTTTAGAAAGAATTCTGACTAGAAAAATATAGGGGAAACCAATGCCAACAATAGAATCATCTGATTCATACAATATGATGATGGCTTTAAGTTGATAGATTGTATGTCCATCATTGTTTGAACGTTATGGTAGTGTATCCAATACAAGATATTTTAAAATTATTGCCGTTTTAGAGAGAATGAGTAAAGGTTTCTAGAAAACAAAACTATAAAATCTTTATTGGCAATAATTTTGATCAACTGCGGAATTTAAGAGACTTCTGTTTCAGTCCCGATCCTTCAGACGACCAATGAAAAAGCAAAGATGCTGCTGCTAGCCGCGACTGGTGATTATACATGTCAAGGTCATGGTACCATTCAACGTTTCCCCAATGTTGAAGCTGGAAGAGAGTAAAAGAGAAGTGAGAACAAGACATAGAAATAACGCAAATA
Source organism: Euprymna scolopes (assembly GCF_053919585.1). Classification (NCBI taxonomy): domain Eukaryota; kingdom Metazoa; phylum Mollusca; class Cephalopoda; order Sepiida; family Sepiolidae; genus Euprymna; species Euprymna scolopes. Next base: position 102,773,690 of record NC_136511.1, on the reverse strand, counting down.
TAAATACGCATCAGAATCAATTGAAATGTAGGCTATATGAGCCATTAAAAAACTAGTAAAAATTATAAAATGTTTGTCATCTACTATATTAATAAAAGAAAATCGATTTTGCCCCTGTAAATCCAGTCACAATTTGACTATAAACACAGGTGCTATATATAATTCTAATCGAATTAGACTCCCTGCCAATAATTGATGCGTGTTTCCAGAAGTTCTATAAGTTTCATTTAATTTCATAATTTTCTACATTTTTTTCAGCATATATGACACAAAAAAAATTATACATAGAAGAAATCAGAGTAAATTTATTCACACAAAAGTCTACTAATACTACCTCCACCTAACACCAGGTCTTCTTTATCCATATAAATAAAACAATAGATGTATATATGTGTGCCTTTGTGAAAATATTTAACTGATAAACTCTTAAACTACTGATCATATAACACTGAAATTAACAGGAAATAGTAATCATACACCAAGGATGGTGTATCTTAAAATCTTTGTTTGGATGGATGAATAACATATAAAATCTTTGTTTGGATGGATGAATAAGATATAAAGAAATATATTGGTAGGTTGAAATGCCAAAATGTTCATTATAACTTGTCAACAAATTTCTATTACTTTTGTGCATGCGCAAATTCAGTCACAGCTTGAAGTGGTTTGATTTTAAATCTTTCTTATCTACCTGCTGATAGCTCAAACGTTTTTTTTTAAAACAGCTCCTTAAAAAAAGAAAAAAGTATAATGTTCTATTAAACCTTTCATTGTTTAAATAATTTAACTTTGCTCGTTTTATTAAAAAAACAAATAAAGGTTGAAAAGACATGTTTTTACTCAGCAATGAGCTTTGGAAGATTGTCGGCGAAAAAAATCACAATCGCCAAAAGATAAGCATTTTATTATTTCTAGTTGCCACTCGAAAAAAAAAATCACTCGTAAAGGCGACCGTTTCACATAAAGTGTATATGCTTATATATTTGATGTAAAGGACTCACTCCTAAATTAATTTAACTATCATTATGAATATTTTGGAACACAGCTAGTAGGTTTAAGGGGTCCAAATGTGTGCTATATTTAGTTTAATTTAGTTTTAGGCAAAAATGGTGGAAGCTGTTGGATTCCTTTGATCATGCTGTTGTTGAGATTGATTTTTCATTAAAGTCTTCAATTCATCATCCATTCTTTAGGAAGACGTTTAAATACAGGAAGGTCAATTGGAATGGGCTTTGCAGCTTCCTACATGATGTTCCATGTGGTTCTATCTTTGGTATGTTTCCAAATACCACTGTTGAGGACGTTACTGACTGGTTTTTGTTGGAATTGACACCTTCATTCCTCATCATAAATTTTAAACCAAATCTTATTCTCCTCCCTCGTTTTCATCTGTATTTCTGCCATTGCCCATCATGATCATTTCTTTAATCAGTATCATCATGATGGTTTTCAGGTTTCTAGAAAATCCTATAGAAGGACTAGCAATACCTGCAAGAGAGCAATCTCTGAAACTAAGTCTAGCTATTTTCAAAGGATTTATAACTCTCATCTTAAAATGTTGGCTCTTGTGACTTTTGGGGAATCTATAATAGAGTTATTTAAAGCGGCAAGTTTGCTATTCCTCCTCTTTTTAATGGTCTTCAGATTATTTCATCTTCTAAGGATGAGGCTGACCTCTTTGCTCATCTTTTTGTTGACAATTCTTCTCTTGATGATTCTGGTGCTGTTTTTCCTGATTTTCTTTTGAAAACTGATCAGTCTCTGGATTCCGTAATTATTAGGTTGGTGCAAAAATAATGTTTTTTGACATTCAACTTCATGTCAAAAAACGACATTATTTTTGCACCAACCTAATATCAGTATAAAGACGGTTACTAAGGTTCTTATTAGTCTTGGCCAATTTAAGGCTTTTGGTTCTGATTCAATTCCTGTTATTGTTCTCAAACATTGTGCACTTTAACATTTCTTCTATCCTCTCAAAATAAGTTAATCGCTGTTTATCTAACTCCTATTTCTCTTCTTGTTGGAAAGAATCCTCTGTAGCCTCTATCTTTAAAAATACTGGTGATCGATCTGACCCAACTAAGTATCATTATTAGCAAAGTTTTTGAAAGGTTAGTCAACAGCAAGCTTGCACATTTTCTGGAAACCCTAGGCCTTTTTAGTGATGTTCAGTATGGTTTTCATGGTTTTTGTTCAACAGCTGATCTGTTAATTGCTGTAACTAAATGATCTGTTGGTTTATTGATAATTGAGGAGAGGGTAGGGCAATAGAACTTGATATTTCAAAAGCATTCAACAGTGTTGCATTCTGGTCTTTTGCATAAACTTTGAGGTTTATTGATGATAACGCTCTTGAGATTATTAAATTTTTTCTTTTCGATTGAAGCTTGTGAGGAGCTCTGAATGATGTCTCCTTATTTTCTTTTCCTATCAATGCAGGTGCTCCTCAGGGTTCTATTCTGGGTTTAACACTGTTTCTTCTCTTTGTAACTGATTTGCAGAGAATATTATTCAGTAATTTAACATTTATGTTGATTATATCATCCTTTATTGTGGTATTGCTTCTCGCTCATCTTCCTCAGATCAGTCGAAATATGCATCTGAAGTTGACTAGAGTTCAGTTATAGATTTGGTTAAGAAATGGCTTGTTTCATTTAATCCTGTTAAGACTTAACTCCTGTCTTACTATCATACCTCAGATTCTTCTGAATTTTCTTTTCTACCTCAGATTCTTCTGAATTTTCTTTTCTACCTCAGATTCTTCTGAATGATTTTGCTCTCAATGAGAAATTGACTCTAAAATTTCTTTTCTTTTTGTTTTTTCTTGAATTCATATATTAGATCCATTGTTCTTTCTGCTTCTTGTAAAATCGATTTTCTATCACTGTAAACACTTTCTCACACATGAGACTATTCTCTAACTTGACAAATCTACTATCAAACTATGTATGGAGCACTGTTGTCATATTTAGGAAGGTGAATTTCTGCCCCATTTCTTACTGTACTCATTACAAATGGTTTTAATAGACAGGACAATAAAAAACACCTGTCCATCTCTTCAGCTAAATTTTTTTTGTTTTCTTTTTAGCTCGAATTATCTGAAGAGATGGACAGGGTTTTTAATTGTCATGTCTATTGAAACAATTTGTAATGATTTAAGTAAGAAACCCTGAGGTTGAAAGAATAAAAACATATTTAGCTCTACTCATGTATTGAGCACTTTTTCCCTGTTTTTTTACCAAATATACCTCCTAACATATCATCTGAGGTTATTGTTTTCCAGAGATTAACCAATGATGTTTAACAAGGTTAATACAAGAGAGCTCAATACGGAAGCATATATATATATATATATATATGGTTATACACCCATGCTTCGAAGGGTGGTCAACGATGATAAATATTAAGCAAGTTTATCACAGTTGTTTACGAGTTCAGAGAAATATTGTCAAAAATAAGTCAAAGGGAGTTAACTCTATTTTTCTCTAAATAATTCTGAAAGAGAAAGATTTTTTTTAATGCACTAACAAGTCTTCACTTATGAAGGCCCATAGGCCACTCGAGAATAATAGTTAATGAGTTTGTCAGTATGATAGTGAAACAATGTGAGAATTTTTGACAATGATGGAGACTGGCCAGATTATTTAAGAGGATGGCTCTACAAGAATTTGTTAACACTGGACTTGAGAACAACCATGTCAGCTGGGAATCAGCATTGTGGTATTATATTCCATAAGTGAATATTTCTTGAAGAGAAACTTTGTTCATGGAAGTTCTGTTTACTTTAAGGTACACAGAAGGAGAAAGAAAAATTGACAAGTGTTGTAGCATTCTTGTTGTAAATGTCTTCCATAGTAGGGAGGAGGGCATTAATTAAAAAGTAAAAAGAAAATAAAAATATTACTTTTCATTTTAGAAATGATTGTACGCCTAAGCCTTGTTGATCTTGACTTCTTGGAACCAAATATCAATACAGAAGTACTTGTGTATTGAATTTTGAAGTAAATATTACAACAAATATGCATCAGGTACAACTTGAGAAGATTGAAAAAATATATATAATAAAAATGTTGACGCTTATAGAGATAAAAAGCATGGATTAAATTCACATTCCAAATAAAAACTCTTTGATATACTTACATATCAGACAAAAACAAGTATCCTCACCACAGATTAGGAGAAATCATAGAGTAAAAGCTTAAATAAGTAAAAGTAGATATCAATTTTATCATAAATTTTAGTTATATCATTAATTTTGAAGAGGTTTTTTTAAAACAGGGGAAATAATTCAGTCAGTCATTTCAGTAAATGAATTACTGTCAAAGCAAGAAAGAATGCTCTGAGCTACATCTCCCCATATGTGGCAACAGTACTCCATCTTAAAACATATTTAACTTTTATACAAAAAGAAGATTGTATTGAGAGTGAGATACTTTCTGGAGCAGTAGAAAGATGCAAGCATTTTTCTTTATTATCATATTAGAAAATATTGATAAAATCTGATTAAAATTTTTTTACTTTTAATTAAACTTCTTAATAATTAGCATCCAGAAAATTGTTTTTAATCTGACAAAATACTTTTAGCATATATTCATTCTAAAAATTGACTGCCAGATTTGTCTTACAAATCTATCAGGTACAACTTGAGAAGATTGGAAAAATTACAAGTAAACAAACTTAGAAACATCCACAAAACAAGAAAGATAATTCACTTAGCCATTAAACGTAAAATTCTCAGTACATGATAAAGTCAACACTGGCTTAAAGCAGTTTCTATTTGTAAGCACAGGTTCAAATCCTATCAAAGTGTGATTTTACTCTTTGCGGATTTTTGTATGTTTTAGCCGCCTATCCTAGAGAATTATTATCAATTCGTTCAATTCAATATTTGTACAAAAATAGATATTTGTGTCAAATAATATTTTAAAACAACATATTTAATGTAAAAACATTATTACATGCTTACATATGTTGAAATTAGTATAAATTCCAAAAATTATGTAAAATTATTCAGCAGAAAAATAATTACAAGTAAAATTGAAATTTATCGATTTATAGAGTTTTATCATATTTTAATGTTGAAGAGTTTTCCAGATCAAGGGGAGATAACTGCAATCGATCATCTATAATATAAATCTCACATATCTGTTTAAATGTATGTATGTATGTATGTATGCCTAAAACTAAAAACATTTTCACAAGATCAGTATCATTTTGAAACTCGACCCTTCGGACGACAAATATCGAAAAATTGGCCAAAAAAATTAATTCCTTCACCCTTAACTGGGCACTTTCTACAGGGAGGGGTCGCTTTATTCGCCAATATTTTCGAAAGTCATCCCTTCTTTTCGATTGTCTAGCCTTAATTTAAACTTACGTCACTTCCAGTTTGGTGAGCAAAGACGTCAGGTTTTTTTCATGTTCTTTGCTTCCTTTGCGTTACGAGTTCGAGCCTGCCTGTCTACTACCACATTTTTATTTATTTTTTACTCAAACACACCTCCAAACACCCGGGCAACGCTGGGTACACCCACTAGTTTTAACTAAATAATTACAATCTGCTATTTTTAACTGCAAAATGTCAGAATTTGATGATGACTGATATTTTGTTAAAAATCTAAATAACCCATTATCTACTGGATCATTTTTCTTTTTTTGGAATTTACACTAATTTCGACATGGCATTTAAGTACATGTTTTCACCTGAACTGCATTGATTAAAAACATCACTATTTAACACAAGCACCAATAAATAAAAAAATAAAATAATGGAAGTAGGACAATCAATCAACAAACCTGAAATTCTGTCTCAAGTCTGGATAATTTGACTGCATCTTCCACGAGAATCTGACGTTCCATTAAAGCTAAAGCAATGATCAAAGATTTTACACATTCGGTTGCAGCACCCAAAGCTGAAAAATATTCAAATTAAATAAATTATTCATATATATATATATGAACAAATGATTAATAAAACATGTTAAAAGACATCTTAAAAAAGTTAAAAACATATTTAATTTTATATGCAAAATCCGATCCTGCATTTTGCTAACTCCTGGCCTCTGATGAGAAGGAGAGTATTTCTTCAAAACTCCGCAGATTAAGGACTATCCACTTATCTTGTGCTTCCTTTTTTAAAATTAAATATGTTTTTAACTCTTTTTCAAGATGTCTTTTAACATGTTTTATTAATCATTTGTTCATATTATAAGCTCTATTTCCTTTTCGGTTTTATTGAGCTTTTACATCTGGCTGAGTTTATTTTACTTGTAAATATTAACTCTTTAATATTTATAATATATTTTAAGTTTACCATTTTGATTACCTTGGTAAACTTATTGTAATTTATATATATATATATATATATATATATATATATATATATATATATATATATACACCATAGCTATTGTTAAAACCTATTAAGCCTTACAAAACTAATTTTTCCACTAAAAACATGACTTATGAAATTAAAAATAGAAAAGTCCTTATTAATAACAAGTTATATTGTTCATGCAAGTAAGATACTTTATCAAATCTCCAATACTACTACTACAATACTATCCCATTGATTACTGTACACGCAATAACCCTTATCCCCGACTGGCTTCCGGGCCTTGATAAGTAGTGACCTCCATGTAAAAAAAAAATTAATGATTCAAAACTTAAAATATTAACACCCAACATCACATCTTAAAGTTTGGTTATAGTGTAAGTAATAGTATTATTACTAACACTATACTTTAAATTAGAAGAAAAGGCCATAAGAAAATATTGCACATGTCCAATTGATAATAATAAAATTAGACTCATTATTTACTATAAGAAATTTAAACCTAACATATTATAGTAAAATGCATACATTATTTGATTTTAACACAAGAAAAATAAAAATAAAAAGATATAATTAAACACAAAGATAAGATTCGGTTATTTTACAGTGTTGCTTTTATATATATATATATATATATATATATATATAGTTTGTAGCTTGTATGTAGAACCAAATATTTTTGTTAATAACCAGATGCTTACTATGGTTAACACCTTTGTGTATTTAGGTAGTACTTTTGCTAGAAACAGAACTCTGGATACCGAAGTCAATTACAGAATACAGCATGCTATTAAAACTTTTGGTAGTTTAGAGAGGTGAGTATGATCTGACAGAGGTACAACCCTTCGTACAATGATTAGCGTCTATCAATTCTGTATTTTACAATTCTTACTTTACTCTTCTGAAACCTGGACAATTTATGATAGACATGGAGAGAGTACACTAGAAATTGCTCTCTACTGCTTAACTGGTGCAGCTTCAAACATCTTGCAGAGTATAACAATAATAATGCAAAAGTCTGTAAAAATGTAGGGAAACTGTCATATGACCACATGCTTCTAGCACACACAAAAAGAAAATGTTTAAATTTATAAACTGTGATATATCTATGAAGACATTTTTGCATACCTAAAAATAAGTTTATTTACTTCTTTATTGACCTTATTTGTATCATTCTGATATATATATATATATATATATATATATATATATATATATTATTCTTTCTTATTCTTATATAAAAGTAGAGAGACTTTACATGCATGCAGACACATGCATGTAAAGTTGATGACGCCATTGGAAAAAAGCAGGCGCAGGAGTTCATTTCAAATCTCAATACTCACCTGTAAGTGCCCAAATATTATAGGACATTAGTTGACCATGAATAACTTCAGTTGTTTGTTCTGGTAACTTTGGCATCATGAGTCCAGTTGTCGTTTCAATCTGAACACTGTACCTGAAATGAAAAATTGGAGTTTTTGTCAATCACTGCATCAGGCGACCTACAGTTAGTGTGGTTTCAAGCGAGGACCACATCATGCCACCTCACATCTTCAAAGTCGACTTGAAAGTTAACACCAAAGTATACCTGAATGTACTGAAGAGGGTGATGATCCCATAGTGCAATCAGGTGGTTGCTGGCATATCCTGGGTGTGGCAGCAGGATTTGGCGCCAGCCCACAAGTCCAAAGAGACCGAGGCTTGGCTTCAGGAGTGCTATGACTTTGTACCCTTCTCTCACTGCCACCTCCTCCTCCCCCAACTCAAACTTGCTAAATTACTGTTTAGTTATACGTCGATAACATCATAAACATGGCCTCTCACAACACGAAAGCTAGTCTGATCGCCGCCATACGCCGAGCTCCTGCCGGCGCTTGTGGAAAAGGCATGCTCCCAGTTCTGGACCCATATTGAGGAAGTGATTGACATTGAAGACAGCTACATTGAATAGATGTCAGCTCTACTACATAATCACATTGATATATTAAAGTGATTTTTGGAAATGATATTTTCGTTTTGTCATGAGTACGTACAACGTACAGAGTTTTCTTTAATTTTGATCTTTTAGCGAGGTCCATTCATCGCAGTGGATACTCAGATAGCATGAATCGTAAGCCTTTTAAACGTCAACCGGTTTTATGCTCTTTATGCGAGTTGATTTATATGTGAATTTTAGCTTAACTCTCACTCGATCTTACAGGGAGATTTCTTCTCTGCTACCCGGCTCCCCATGAAGAACGGTTGTGGGAGTATCACCACTGTTCGACACTGATGCGTCTGTAGCAAAGGTGATCGTAGAATTTAGGTACAGTAATCTCTTACAAGTTTCTTGGGCCAGTGAACTGTTCTCCCTGCTGGATAATTGGTTGTAAATCAATGACCAAAGAAACAATGTCAAAGGTATCTGCAAATGTTTTTCGAATGTAGTGTTGAGGATCGTCGGAATGATGAGTGCGAGTGAGTCTGCACTTGTTGATTGTATCGGCTGTTTTGTGGAGATATTTGTTCAGATTGACGGTATGCTGTGGTTGAAGTCAGTTACACAAAGGCTTGCAAGCGAGTCTGCAGTGCCAGATACAATTGAGTCTGTAAAGATGTCAATGTGCGTCGTTTGTATTGATCAGGTTCCCCATGCGTTGGTTGAATCAACGAACATTCAGTCATCGAGTTTTTCAATGTGTGTGTCGCAGCTAACTCGTTTTAAACTGATGACTTCTTCCATAATGTCCAGTCATTAAGTTTTTCTCTGCCATGGCTGCTAGTTGTTCAGCAGTTTCTATTTCCAAGTTCGGAGCCAATATTGCCTGGACCTCGAGAGGTAAACGAAAAAAAAAATTTTTTTAATAATTGCTGAGTCTCCAGCCAAGGAGCGGTGATCCCTTCTTTGACGAACACATCATTTGTGTACAAAAAAAACACAATTCGATCTAACATCGGTTTAAACATCCTACTGGAATTACAAAATAGAAATTCGATAAAAAATTTTTTTTTTTTTTTTTTGCTGCGGACGAACAGATTATTTGTTGTTGCAAGTCTTAACTTAAACTACATTGAATATTTTGCTTTAGTTTTGATAACATTTTTTTTCTTCAATTAAAAAATTACTTCAAAGTACTACAGATGAACAAAAGAATTTTTGTCCTCTTGTGCTAGGCTGTTGAAACTTTATTACTTTATTCAAAGAAAGTTTGTAGCGGTGGATACTCAGATAGCATGAGTCGTTAGCCTTTTAGATGTTAACCCGTTTTATGCTCTGCTCTTTGTGTGAGTCGATTTATATATAAAGTTTAGCTTAACTCTCGCTCAATCTTGCAGGGAGATTTCAATCTTTTAATACAGAGAGAATTCTGGACAAGAACCATATGTTTTTAAATCAATCCCTCCCCCCATTAGGAAGTGAGAATTTATGACAATTCCTATCACCTTTATCAACCAAGGTGCAGAAATAGAACAGAGATTATTTAATATCATACTCCCTGCTCCCCCACCCACCAAGAGCTTGAAAGCTACTCTTTTTTTGATTATATAAAGGAGTTGGGTTTGACGGGTATGGCAATGCAGTCTTGTAGAAAAAAAAAACACAAGATATATGAGACATGGTAAAAAGAATGACAAATACCAAACGATTTTCGATTATAAGATATTTATTTACCAACATAATGTGCTTTGGTTTTAAGTTCTCCAATTGTTGAGATATACCTTGTCCTCAGGAAGAAGGAAAAGAAAAAAAATATGTGCAATCACTCGGTGGAAATGTGTTTCTGCTTCCAGCATAAACAGCAGCTTCGAAGTTGTACAGATTTGCAATCCCTCTGCTTGTTCTACAAGTATTTTAATGCTGGATGCTCCGATGAACTACAAGCCCTTGTAACCCCTTGATATAAATACCCTTGACAAACCTTACAAGCAGCAAAATCCCACCCCTGCACAGTAGAGATCCCTAGATGTAAGAAGGCCTTTTGCTCTAATAGTTTCTTCCCCAGGACTGCTAGACTTTGGAACTCCCTTCTGGATTCCTACTTCCCCAACTGTACTGACATGCAGAAGTTCAAGTGTGATGCGAACAGACATCTTGTTCCTGAACTCTCTACATAGTATCTCTGCAACTTATAGCCCCGGCAGTAGTCCCCTACATCAAAGTGGCACTGTATCTTGTTTGGAGATGAAAATGGACGCAAAAAAAAAGGTTGCTAAATTATTGTATAAGACGACTGCTAAATCACAAAACCATGTTTGTGTAGCTGAGGCTAGATATTGCAATACCCAGCATCTTATGAAATATTGGTTTTTAAAGATGATTTTTTTAACTTTAAGGGTTGTCTTATATGCCGAAATATATGGTATTTATGCACACATGTGTACGCATACTTTATCGTTTTGTCATTAAGATTCAAGGGAAATAACTGTGGTAGCAGATTTCAGAGTTAAGTAGTTATTTCCCCAGTGTTCTTTTACAAGACTGTATTGTCATAGCCTTTAAATACAACTCTTTTCACACCACACACAATGCTTCAAGCAAACTACAAGATAAAACAACTTTATTATTTCATTTATTGCTAGTGGAGTGTCCACCCCCTGCCCTTCCACTTATCAATGTTAAAAGCCATTTTGAGGATAAGGTTAAGATGAGTACACTGATAGATAAAATGACAAATATTATGAGAGGATTGGAAATAATTAATGGAAAGTGCTATGAAGTAAGCTATTTTAGGAATAATAGATTTACCCAAAGACAATAAATATATTTACATTTAACATGTTGTGGGTAGCGACTTATGGCAGTTATGGCTCCAGAATCATGATGTGTACTTTTGTAATACACTTTTGTTAATTATACCACCATGTTTGTCTTGATTATTACCAACCTGCAAGGCCACAACAGAATGAATAACATCTGATAACTTCTGAGGACAGTTTATGATAAGTTTTTATTATTGACATTAGATTTGACCATGATACCCTTAAGGAAACAATACCTTTTTTTATATATATACATGGTGGAATGATTGAAAAGAGATGCCAGTTATTCAAACGAGTGCAAATGTTTTAATTTGTGTACTTGCTACATTTCATTTCACTCAGAAAAAAAATAAATAAACAAAACAATTTTTAAAAAGTATGAACACTGAATGCCATTCTTCTTACCGATTTCGGAACCAGTCAACTAAAGGGTCCCAATTCGCTTGCTGAAACTTTATTAATTCCGGGGGATCCAACATTCGGTAACTAAAAGAATAAGAAGAAAAATACATGTAATGCTGGAATGTGCAGACTTAACATTTTCAACAGATTCTTGGTGATAATGAAACATAGGCATCATAATCATCGGTTTAATGTCCATTTTACATGCTGGCATGTGTTGGACAGCTTTCAAAAATTGACTTTCAAACATGTCTCTCGTTAGGTTTTTTTGGAAGTCATTTCCTTAATTAAGGCAAAATTTTTATAGGCCAAGGGCCTTTCCTGGCACCAACACAGTGAGGTGATGGTAATCAGTGATTTACTTGAAATGCCATCTCTCTAGAATTGCCCCTCAAAGCTAAAGAGCATTTCGCCTACCCTCATCACCATCAATATTTACTAGTGTGACTTTTTGGAAATTTGGCAGTTGCTTTTTTATATTGAAATTAAGTACTTTGAAAGATTTAAATATGAAACTGACATGCACATCTGGCATAATGGTTAGAGTTTTATCTTACTGAAGAAGAATCAAATTGTCTGTATATGTATTATCAAATGGTCACCAATTTAGTATTGACCAGGCTCACTGTAGCTTTACTTCAACAATCTAATTAATAATGTTACTAGCGGGACCTGTAGAAATTGCACAGCGGTTGGTTGGTTGTTTTTGTTTTACGGCATATCAACCCTTTTCGGGTTATTTAATGCCGAATCCAAAGATTTTGAAGAAAAAATTTTTAATAGAATATATTTGTTGTTTTCAAGTCGGTTTCTATTTAACCCATAGTTGGGACCCTAACAGGTACTACCACTCCGGGTCAGAGTGGACCTGGGAGCAATGGTAATTAAAGGGTGGCTCCACACTCCCCAAAGCCCGCAAGCTGAGGCCTCACCAGTGGATATAGTTTAAGGTCATATCCAGGACCCCCATTGAGGGACTTTTACCCTCTGCAGGGGGGGCAGTCAGTGTATTCTAATGCCCCACCGACAGGGCCAAATTGCACAGCAGACTCTTTCATATGTAATATATTCATGTTGGCATTCTGTGGATGTTCAACGTAAATGGAGACACCCTGCTATTATTGTAGCTTTTTTGTTCAAACTGCAAAGGTATTTATCTAAGCTAGCAGGGATGCCCAGCGTAACCCGGTTGTAAAATATGATATATTTTAATTTATGCAGATATCGTATATATTATTATAGTCAATTCTCTACTGATTCTTATATATTATAAAGTTGTGATTTCAAAAATAAACAAATATAACCATATGACTTGGGTGCATTAGCTTGAATCAAAACCAAAACTTATAAAGCAAAAATATATATATATATATATATATATATATATATATATATATATTATATATATATATATATACTAGCAAAAGTACCCATCATTGACTGGGTTCAAAAACAGCCTACAGAAAATGGACTCTGATTTATGAAAGTATGATAGGTTATGAAAAGGAAGGGTTGTAAATTTGGGTTGAATTTGGGAGTATCAAAACGAAAGCAAAATATGATGAAAGTAAAAATAAAATAGATAAACCCTATAATTTATTATACTATACCTGTTCACACTGAAACACTTATCACAATATTCTGTGGATCTATATTAAAACACCTTGTTAAATATTGTGACATATTTACATTCTATGGAGGTCAGGTGCGAACGAACACCCCATAATTTTATTATACCATATTTCTTCAAACTGAAACATAATTATCAAAGTATACTTACGCAGATAGATATGAAAAGTCTTTATTAAAGTTTGTGCCTATTTTCATTCTATGGAGGTCAGGCGCGAACGCAGACCCCACAATTTTATTATACCATCCCTATTCAAGTTAAAACATACTTATCAAAGTATTCTTATGTACATCTATATCAAAAACACTTGTAAACATATTTTTTTAATTTTTTATTTCCATACTTTGTGGACCAGGCGTGAACGCAGACCCCACAATTTTAATGAACCACCGTTCTGCCAGATCAAAGATACCCATTCCTGTGTCTCAATATATCTTCTATCAATATATGTAATCAGTTTTTTAAAATAGTCAACCGTATAGGAGCCTATTCGTGACCAGACACACACACAGACATTCAGCTTTATATTATATATATATATAAGTTTCTTCAGTTATAATCAAAACTGAAAGCAAAACGTATGAAGAATTCTTGGTAAAATTATGTATTACAAGAAATGGAAGGTCATGACAATTTAACTCATGAGAAAAAAGATGTAAACATGACACACAAAATAACACACATGCTATTGTATTAATATATAGATTATTTAGTTATAACTCAGCCCAACAGCATTCACCCAAGGCAAGTGTTTTATGAAGGAGGAAGTTTTATGGGAATATGAAATTCACAAGTCGTCCCCAGTCACATGTATATCCTCGTCATGGTAGATGACGATGTTCAGTCATTACGTCATCACTCACATAACCAAATAATCAAAACTCATCGCCTATCGTTTTTCCCAAAATCTATTTGTTACTATTTTCTTTGTCTGCTAAATTCCTAAACTGTCTAATAACATTCTTAATGAAAATATAATTATCAGAATGACATTTGATCCATCAAATTACATTCCTGGAAACTATTTAATGTAAATATTTTCATTTTTCTAAAGCATAACTTTTCGCATCGATAACAATCTCTAAAATATCCTGTTAATATTTACTGCAAAAAATTACACAAAATTACAAAATATTTACTGCAAAAAATTAATATTTACTGCAAAAAAATTACACAAAATTACAAAATATTTACTGCAAAAAATTACACAAAATTACAAAATATTTACTGCAAAAAATTACACAAAATTACAAAATATTTACTGCAAAAAATTACACAAAATTACAAAAAATTTAGTGAGAAAAACAGAACAATATTTTATTTTTTTCACTGAAATATTCACAAAAACATTTAAATTGAAAAAAAATGAGTGTTTGCGCAGATTAGTTATGTCTTAAATAATGCATTTCAGCTGAAAACATTATGTACTTAGATGTCATGTTGAAATTTGTATAAATTCATAAAATGTATAAATATGATCCAGTAAAAGGATAATTACAAGTAAAATTGAAATTTATCAAGCTAATCGATTTACAGTTTTATCGTGTTTTTATATTGAAGATTCAAGAAGTAACTACAATTAATAATTTCTGACTAAATAATTGTAATTCCACCATTTTCAAGTACCAAATGTCAAAACATAATTGTAGATGATTTTTTATTAAGATACATCTTGTAAATTTACTGTATCATTTTTTAATAATGTTTGGAATTTATACTAATTTCAACATGATATGAACATATGTAATAATGTTTTCATCTGAAATGCATTGGTTTAAAACATCACTAATGTGCAGAAAAAAAAAAAAAAAAAAAAGACAGAAAGAAAGAACTTCCATAAAAGTTATATCATTTTGACTACTGTTCTCATCTGCAATGTTATTTCAACATTTTAGTGTAATTTCTGACCGTCAGATGCGTCATGCTAAACTCAAGAATTTCAAACTAAAACTTCTGTATAGAGGTACTTTGGTCACTAACGAAGTTTGAGACGATTATGTAAGTATCTAGTATCAACTAAGCAAAAATAAGTAATTTTTGCAATAGAATATTTGAGTTGCTAAAATAATGGATTCCTATTATTTTAATATAAAGCAGTTTACAAAAAAAATTCTTATCTAGAGGGTGGGAGTCTACTTTTTAAGCAATAATAATTGCCAGAGCAGTTGACAATTTATTATTATTATCAACTTGGCTTATAATTGTGAAATAAAATATGAATGAATGTTGCAAAAAAAAAAAAAAAAAAAAAAAAAAAGCTTATTCTTTTTCAATTGTATTATATAATTGCACTGATTTTCATTTGAATTAGGTAGTTTTATATATGTTCTTGTAATTAAATAGTTTTTTTCACAACAGCAACAAATTTTTATTACAAATTATTAAATTTGAAAAAAATTTAAATTTTATTAAAAAGTGGTTTATTTTTAAGTAGGTATCACTGGATAATTAGAAAACTACTTCGACATCATTGATTATTCATAATTAACATAATCATTTGTTAAAATTCTTAAGGCTGAACAACATGTCAAATTTAGCAAAGAAAAAATAGTGAACCATTTACACCACTAGAAATAATAATAATAATAATAATAATAATATTTATGATTGTGACTTTATTTTTCAGTGAGGTCTTTTCTTACTTGAAATTCAATTTAATGCCTATTTTCACATGATGGGATGTATCGGTTAACTTTAAGAAATTGATTTCTGAACTAGCCAATTTCTAACCAAGTCTTTATCCCTCTTTTATTTCTATTTTATTGTCCATTTTTATCATGTTCTTCCATGTTTTCCTTAACCTTCCCATGTGAACTGAACCTCTTACCTCAATTGTTATACTCTTATTCTTTCAACATCACCTTACAATCAAAGTCCCCTGTTCTGTCCAGATTTAATCTTCCTCTGAGGTCATCAGATCTAAACCCATTTTTAATACATTACATATCCATCATATCATTCTCATATCATTTGCCTCCTACAATGCATGACCTCAACTCTGGTTTCACTTCCATATATATATACACATGCATACTCATGTCTGATAAACTCTTCCATTGGTCAGTTGGTCAATAGTGGCAACACTCTACTGGTTAGCAATGACAAAAGTTTGATGACTTTACTCCATTAACTCTTAATTCTTGCAACCACACTAGCACCTGCTTCACCCTGTTCTCCAACAGCATCACCAAGGTAACAAAATTTCTCAACAAACTCAGCTTCACTATCCAGTAAATGTATGGAACAGTAGTTTTGAAAACCTCAAAATTTTGTTTTAATTATTTTATTTGTTTTTTGGTCCCCCGACAAAAGGAGGGTGGACCTGTAAATTCCATTCGTCTGTCCGCACTTTTCTCAATAACTACGCCTATGGAATTTTTTGAAATTTTACACAAACATTAAACATGATATGAGTAAAAAGTAACTGAACAGATTTTCCGGAAAAACTCCGGTTAATCCCTATGGGGTGCCTTTCGGGTTAAAATGGCTAAAATTGACACTTTTGTGCTTATTAAAAAAAATTGATGGCTTGTATTTTTATAAAACTTTCTGAAAAATTGTAACTAACTGATTTCTATATAATTTTGTTTGTCTATACTTCACGATAACTCTTGGGTGTGCCCCAGGGGCTCTTTTAGGGCTAATAAACACACTCCAATTTTGGGACTATTTTACCATATTTGTCCAAAAATTTCTGTGTATGTCTTTAGCAGTTTTGCATGGTACTGAACTCAAATTTAAACATGTTAAGGCCTTGGGGACTTTTGGGGCTAAATGGGGGGGGGGGATGAACTTAGTCATTTCTTTTTTTTGCATGGTGCAGAACTCAAATTTACATATGTTAAGGCCTAAAACTGCACCATTTGTTCATTTTCAGCAGGATTTGACTTCCCTTGGGGAATTTTGAGGCTAAATGGGGGGGGGGATGCTGAACTTAGTCCTGTATTTTATGCCTCATTCACTGTGCACTCACGGGGGACCACACATGTTACACTTGTTTAATTATAAATTGAAAAGTAGAAATTGGACCTTGGGTTTTACTTTTAACAAACTCATAACTCTCGCTTCCCTTATTTTGTCCTTTAGTCCTCACATTTTAGGTATGATCTTTCTGTCCTTTTCACTCAGGTGGATTTTTATAATTCATACCACAGTTTCCTTGACCTTCCCTTGTAAACTGAACCTGCTACCTCAACTGTTCTACATCTTATAACCTAAGAATTCTTATCTATTCTTTCAATGTGGCCATACCATCAAAGTCTCCTGTTCTACACACATATCTCTACACTGCTCAAATTTAATATTTCTTTAAGACACCCATCATATCATTTATTTTTCTCCATACAACACATATCCTCACCCTCACTGGGCAGGTTTTACTTCCATATATCACCACACTGCATGTACATGCCTGAGAGATTCTTCCCTTGTTCAACAGTGGCAACACTCTACTCATTAGTAATGGCAAAAGTTTGCTGAACTTACTCCATCTACTTCTAACTCTTCGAACACAAGCACCTGATCCACCCTGTGCTCCAATGGTATCACCAAGGTAACAAAATTTCTCAACAACCTCAATAGCTTTGTTGCTCACATACATTTCATTCATCTTCAATGTCTTACACTTTTTTCACATAAAGGATTATTCTCTCTCTCAACCTATTAGCAATTCCAATGCGTTTCTTGTTTATCCAATGCTTATAAGTAACATAAAAAATAATAAAAAAATAATATAAAAATTTTTTAAAAGTAATATAAAATTTTTAAAATGTAATATAAAAATTTTAAAAAGTAATATAAAAATTTTAAAAAGTAATACAAAAATTTAGAAAAGTAATATAAATATTTTAAAAAGTAATCTAAACATTTTAAAAAGTAATCTAAACATTTTAAAAAGTAATCTAAAAATTTTTACAAAGTAGTATAAAATTTTAAAAAGTAATATAAAAATTTTAAAAAGTAATACAAAAATTTAGAAAAGTAATATAAAAATTTTTAAAAAGTAATATAAAAATTTTAAAAAGTAATATAAAAAATTTAAAAAGTAATATAAAATTTTAAAACTAATAAAAAATTTTAAAAAGTAATATAAAGTTTTAAAAAGTAATATAAAAATTTTAAAAAGTAATATAAAAATTTTTACAAAGTAATATAAAAATTTTAAAAAGTAATATAAAAATATTAGAAAGTAATATAAAAATATTAGAAAGTAATATAAAAATTTTAAAAAGTAGTATAAAAAATAATAAAAAAGAAACAAAAGAAATATTACAGACAAATGTTTTAGAAATGTTATGATATAAGCTGATCTATTTCAAGAATAAATGGACTTACCCAGACACAGTAAATACAGTTACCATTAAACATCATGATAGCTATTGGTGGCAGTTATGGTCCCAGAATCATGACACATACTTCTGTAACATACTTTTCTTAATAATTGTTAATTATACCACGGTGTTTGTTTTGATTATTACTGGCCTGCAAGGTGACAACAAGAAATAAATGTAAAGGGTTATTTTATTAGCACTACTCATTAAGGTAATCCAGTACGACTTGACTCTCACCATTTAAAAATGAGTAAAGTCGGAATTTGTTTATCTTAGTGGCATCAGATAAATCACTATTTTGCTAATTGGATGATCTCATTTTTTTTTTTAATAAGTGCAAAACATATGAATAAGAAGTACCTTAGCACTTTATTATATATAGATAATATGTCAAGTTTATGGATATCAAATACATCACTAGCAAGAATACTCCCTTCACCTCCTGTTTAAATCCAAAGAAAATTTTACTTACCAAAGTGTATCTGTTTCGAGATAACGTAAGATCGACCTTGATAAGTCTTCTTTTGTTTTTTGCATAGGATTGTCAATCACTTGATTGCAGAGAGAAGTCTAAAAAAGAAAACCAGAAACAATTAAATGATAAGGTGCTAAGGATTTAGGCAGTGTGTTAAAATATTTTTTCATAAGATCAGTGGATCCTACATCTTTTCGAGACTAAGATTAATAAGCATCTTCTGTATTTGCAATAATCGTCTTTCGTTCTTCTTGGCTCCTTACATTAAGTGGCTTCATGTCTTATCTGAAACGATTTTCATTTAAAAAAAAGTCTTGTAACTCTCGCTTCCCTTTGTCCCTTAATCCTCACATTCTATGAGCAATATTTCTGACAGGGAGAACAATTGTTGTTTTCTGGGTCAAAATCTATCCATATAATACTTGTTGATTAGTTTATGACCTTGAAGTAGTATTTTTTAGCTACTTATATCAAGTGGCTTTGTTTTGTTTTGTTTTTTATAAAAACAAAAATGAAATAAAAAAAACCATCCTTAAGTGGCTTTAGGTCTTGATAAGTGATGACACAATAATGGAAAAAAAATATCTGCTATAAGTAATCAAATTTTGTTCGATATTTCTTTGCATTAGTCTCGAGCTACGATAAGATCCACATTAATGGACTACTGTCTTGACACAATCACAGACTTGGTCCAGATGAAGATGAGTTTTATGAAAATCGTTGTGCAGGATGTCTGCCCATCTTATAATCTGTCTTCCTCTTAGTTGCTTTAGTTGCTTCTAATTTAAAAATAAGTTTCACCATAATGTTAATGTCAGCCCTCAGCA
This sequence comes from Euprymna scolopes, assembly GCF_053919585.1. Taxonomy (NCBI): domain Eukaryota; kingdom Metazoa; phylum Mollusca; class Cephalopoda; order Sepiida; family Sepiolidae; genus Euprymna; species Euprymna scolopes. Next base: position 102,753,949 of record NC_136511.1, on the reverse strand, counting down.
TATGTTCAAATCATTTTAACTGTTATTCTCTAATCTTACACTACATCTTTTACACCTCAAATTAAAAAAACTAAAGTTCAAATTAAAAAAACACAACTTCAAATTAAAAAACACAACTTCAAATTAAAAAAACTAAACTTCAAATTAAAATACACAACTTCAAATTAAAAAAATCCAAGTTCAAATTAAATTAAAATTTTATTACATGATAGATAAACCATTTATTCTCCAACATGGAGGTCCTCTTCCCTGAGACATCTTGTAGATTGGAACAATGCCAACACCTTGGATGTTATCATAATGAACATGGTTCAGCAGTGTTATATCTGAGAGCCAGCAGAGATTTTGGTTTCCAAAACAGTAAATTCCCGCTTTGCCTTCCATGTTGTCAGCAAGCACCCGGAGCTATACAAAGCAACAGATGAGAGATGTTTGACTTTAGATGGTCACGGATCTTGCAGTCACAGAAGATTCCCATGATAGTGTGCTATTTGAGCCATATTGCATTAATGCATGAAACGACTTCACCAAGAATGTTCCAGTCATGATTGTCAATCCTTTCATATTCTTCATCATTCAACTAAAATCTATCCACCTTATTCATGCTTAGCTTTCAGCAGTTTTGGCCATGATAATTGATGAATCATTAGTTAAAAAAAAATAAACAGATAAACTTTTCTAATTCGTGTATAAGTGAACACAATAGATTCCATCTCATAGTACACTTTAGTATCCATTTTGCTATTTGATAATACCTACCAAGCACATATTATACTGTTTGATGGTATCCTCTTGAGAGTTCCATTCCGTAGCTACAGCAAGTGCAAGAGTCTCATTATCCACCTGGAACAAGTTTCCCATTGGAGTTCGCAATTTTCTCTTGTCCAAATTGATCTCAAACAACCCTAAAAGCACAGAAATTTATAAGTTTGCCACAAGAATGCAATCATAAATACATATTAAGCAAAAAGGTTTCTTTATCAAAAGATTTGCATCACAGTGTACATCATGCTCTTAGTATTTGCTTCCTTCCCACCACAAGATGTGACACAAGGTCAAAAGATAGAGTCTGAAAAGTTATTGCCCAAGAGGAAATGCACTTTGGCAAACAAAAAATGCCTGAGCAGTCATACCAGCATTCTTTGGTAGGAGCGTCTCAGATGATTAGCAAGTGACCCTTTTTCAAAGCACAGGAAGGTAATGCCCGGGAGAGTGGGCTTAGAGCTGTACAGATGCATACTTAAGCCCAACATCTAGCTCCAAAATAGCACAGACTGTCAGACTGATTGTCAAGCAATCAACTGCTACAAGCGGGCAAATTTCTGCATAAGACTACAGCCTAAGGTTGATTCGAAATGACTACTTTTAGTTTCTGTTTGTTTGCATTTGTTCCTTTCTGGAATCTAACAAAAAATTTTGTTTCTTTTGCTTTTACACTCAGAATAATTTTTACTTTATTTAATTAAACTTAGTATAACCATCATCATTTTTATTATATTAGGTTAATGCTAATTTTGCATTCTGACATGCATTGATGGCTACTATGTTGGCAGTACATATGAGACAATAAGCATAATAGTTGAAAGACAGCCCAATCGTTATGGTTCACTATAGATGTTTCTGAAATTAATTATCCTTCTGAGCATAAAACACTTGCCATAAGTAATCAATTCTAATGGACTAATATAGAAATCAACAAGGAGAACAATAAACTTTTTTTTAAAAAATTTTTTTAAATCATTCAATAAAATAGAAAAGAATGAAACTTACCGTTGTTTTGAGCAATGCTGGCATGTTTATAGAATTTCTTCAATTCTGAAATGCAAAAAGAATCTATTTATTATCTACATCTTTATATATTTATACTAAACTCAGCCACTATTCTGAAACTTAGTCACATCTTTGAAAACATTTTTTCGTAAGGTTAATTTGAAAATTTTAGAAAAATCAAATAATGTCCTATAATTGTTTCATTAAATAAAATAAAAATTTCATAAGACACCTTTTTCAAAAAAGATTTTTGAAGTGGTTTTTGTTTTTCTCTCTTCATTTTGCTGGTGGCATTAATCTCGACATATATACGGTAAATCATGTTGACACACTAGTTCCTGTTAGATAACTGAAGTTAAGCAATATTGAGCCTGATTAATACTAAAATGAGTGACCATTTGGTAATACCAGGAGCTGTATGTGCTTCGACGCCTGGAGAGGGATGGATGTCACCAGGCTATTCTTGCTCAAGACACACTACATGAAATAATACAGCGCTACCACAACCCCAGAGGGTTAAGCGACTCATTTATCATCCATTAACATTGAGAGGTTTGCCCCTCGTGGAGACAGAAAGTATACATCCAAAATTGACTGATGATGTTATCGACTATTTATGCTTTGATTTTATTCAAGAATTCATAAACTGCCATATACTTAAAATCTTCCTTGAAAAAAAGGTATCTTACGAAATGATTTTTATTTATTCAGTAAAAAGAATTATATAACATTATTGAATTTTTCTAAAATTTTAAAATTAACCTTACAAAATAATATTTTCAAAGATGTGAGCATCTACTATAATATTTACTACCCTCGAATTGCTAGACTTTGGAATTCCCTCCTGGGTCCTTGCTTCCCAGACTGTACTGTTATGCAGAAGTTTAAGTGTAATGTGAGGAGACATCTTCCTGCTCAACTCCCTACATAGTATCCCTGCTAATTTTGTGTCTCAAATAGTAACTCCTTACATCCAAGTGGCATTGTGTCTTGTTTGGGGTGAGGGTTGTTTGGGATGAAGAAGCAGTAAAAAAAAAAAAAAACATAATCTAAAGATATTATTCATAAATGAAAGTAAGTCTCTTTCTCTCTATATCATCTTTATTATTTATTATTATTAATCTATATATTAATACAATAGTGTGTGCGTTATTTTCTGTGTTATGCTATAATTAAATAACCCGTATGTTATTTATTCTGCCGTTCACATCAACAATTTCTTGGTTAAGTTTGACACTGCTGTCCAAACTTCCAATTTCCAAACTTCTGTATATGTAATGTACCTTCTCTCAACTGGAAAAGCACTTCTGCTGATCGAACTTACTTCTTCAAAATGAACGTCCTCTCTGAAAAATCAACTCTCTTTTATCTCCAACCAGGAGCATCTCATCTGCATATCAAGTGGTAACATTGCAGGCATATAAAGAGATAAGGCAGCCATTTTTGTTTCTTTCCTCTTCATTCATTTCGTTCCATGACCGACCTGTTGAATTATGCACACATGCTAGTTAGGTAAGTCACGCGTTTCCCTACATACGCTTGCATCCAGGTCATTTAATTGTTATGTATTTCCATTTCTTGTCATAAATAATTTTACCAAGAATCTTATATATATATATATATATATATATATAAAAGCGAAAATGTATGTATGTTTGTATGTGTGTTTGCTTTTTCTGTATGTCTACAAAAGGCTTTTTTCAGAGAAGCGGTCGGTCGCTTCACAACTTTTTAAAACTTTTTATATCGCATATAAATCGTAATATCTCACAATTAACAACAAAGCTCGCCTGTCTATTTAATTTGCTCGATTTCGGGAAGATAAATATTCAACATTTGTCACTCGCCGCATGTGGGTTAGTTTTTTTACTATAACATCTTGGGAAAATAAAAATCACGCAGTCAAACTTGACCTCATTAACTCATTAAAACGGGCACCTGCGAAATCCAAGTAATTAGATAAATTCAAACGTGTTTCCATTAGCATCTTGCAGTGGGGCAATGGTTAACATCGCACGTTTTTTTTTCACACTTTAATTTACAACTTTGCCTCAAGGGTTCGGGTTCGATCCTCATACTTACTTTTTTTTTTTTTTAACCCCACACCCCCGGAGTTTCCACACAGACCTCCAAACACCCGGGCAACACCGGGTACCCCTCGCTAGTATATATATAAAAGGCAAAATGTGTGTTAGTGTGTTTGTGTGTGCATTATTTGTGTATGTCGGCAAAGTCTTTTTTCGGGCTGGTCGCTCATTCTTATAACTTTTTTATACCACCGAGATGATAATATCTAAGATTTACGAAACGACTTTGCATGTAATTTGGGCGATTTTCACCATATTTATTGGCTCACACGTGTGTCTTTGACTTTTCAGTATAAAAAAGCAAAACTGAAACAAACCTCAGCGGCACTCATGCAGCACATCCAGAAAAGCAATGAGTGCTTTGATCAATGTTAGTGAAAACCGTCATATCAGACAACTGCTATTCATTTGGGCTCCTCCTCCCAACAAGTTGGAGAAAGAAAAAATAAAACCAAAAAACTGTCTTGCAGAAATAGTTAACCACAAGATGGTGTAATATTTCTCTATCTTCATTCACCCGAATTCAAAGTCATCCTTTTGTTCATGCCTGCCAGCGTCTCAATAAAATCAAGCATCTGTTTGAACTCATTCACTTTTTAATCGCTAAATTTAATGTCTTACATTGCTACCCCCCCCTCAACACACACACCTCCAAACACCCAGGCAATCCCGGGCAGCCCCACTAGTTCTTCATAAGTCTTGGTTTCGGTTTCAATTATAGCTGATGGCACTTAAGTCATCTATTTTTTTATAAATAATTTTATTAAGAATTCTTCATATGTTTTGGTTTCGGTTTTGATTCAAGCTAATGCACCCAAGTCATAAGGATATATTTTTTTATTTTTGAAATCGCAACTTTTTATAATATATAAAAAAAAAAATAAAAAAAATAAAAAAAATCGATAGAACATTAACTTTATAATAATATATACAAAATCTGCAAGAATTAAAATATCATATTTAAGCGTACTTTACGGCTGGGCTTTGCGGGGTGTTCGTGCTAGCTTAGCTAAATACTTTTGCAGTTTTAACAAAAAAAGCTACAACAATATCAGAGCATCTCCATTTACACTGAACATCTACAGAATGCCAACATCAATATATTACATATGAAGGAGTCTCCTGTGGAATTTCCACAGGTCCCGCTAGTATTAATATTATTATTATTATTATTATTATAATAGCTGAACAAAAATATGCAACCAGAGTATTAATATACTCTGGTTGCATATTTTTGTTCAGCTATTATCGGATAATAGAACTATGATCAAGGGGAGCTAACACCATTAGTTTCAGATGGAGTTACCTACTCCCATTATCTCGGTTATGCAATTCTCGCATAGTGACGCGAGAACGGGATGATACAGATGCTGGCAGGAATGAACAAAAGGATGATTTTGAATCCGGGTGAATGAAGATAGAGAAATATTACTTCAGTCTGTGACAGTTGTGACACACAAACTCAAGTAATATCAGACTAAGACCGATAGATGTCATTTGTAATATTCTGTGTATTGCCTCCTTGTAAATAAAATGTCTACATCAAGTCACCTTATCCTCATCTCTTCTGTCATCCATGTGCTACATACAAACACATATTCGTTTTCAGGCATAATCTTCTGCAAGGCATTAATAGTTATGATATGCCAACACCTCCATTCATAGCAGTATATATGACAAATAGATAGGTAGTAGTTGCATTTTGGTGGACTATTTTTTCCATGAAAGAATGTTTCTACGTGGAAATACCTGCTCTATTTCCCCGACCACACCAACATCCAAAAAATAAATTCCAATGTGAACAAATATGCTACAGCCCAACACCCCACCAAGGTTGCTTCTCTATAAATCTGGCTCTTATCACAGTATCCCCTTATGCTTCAGTGGCAATAAGCCTTGTTTGGGATGGAGGTTTTATAGCCGTTATATTTTATTGGAGTATTTTTTCCATGTAAGCTAATGGTTCTACGCAAAGTGAGGGATCCAATGAAAACACTTTGCGTAAAAGCATATCCCAACCAACTCACAGTAACACAGCACTCTTATTTTACATTAGACAGCAAAATCTTTTCTTTTACTTGTTTTTTTTTTTGCTTGTTGAGCAAAGATGTGAAATAAAGTTAAAACATGGTTTTTTTTGTTTTTGTTTTTTTACATAGGCATCACCACTTATCAAGGCCCAGAGACCACTCAAGGATAAGGGTTAAGAGTTTACAGTAGTCAATTGGACAATATAGTAATTGTTAGTAATAGAAATTAGATAAATTTGTTAACTAAGTGGAACAGCTCATCAAGAACTTGTTTACGTTGGACTTGAAGACAACCAGATTGTAGTCAGCTGGAAAGCAGGAGAACAGAAGACAGTTCCACAGGCATGCACTTCTAAGAAAGGAGCTTTTATCATGGAATCTACGTTTAGGTTTAGGCACAGATAAAGTGTGGGGGGAATTATTGATAGTGTTTTCAGCTAGACGAGTGTTTCTTGTGAAAGTTTGGCGAGGGGGGACCATAGATTGAAGCTCAGTCGAGCACTTGCCATGAAAATAACGATAAAGCAGAGACAAACTCGTAACAGCTCTTCTGTGAGATAGAGGTTGCAGAGAAGAGAAAAGGACATCTCCTACGAGGCTACGAAGTCTATTTTGAACTCTATCAAGGCATGTTAGAATAAACGTTAGAATTTACCTTTGTGAGCAAATGGTTCTATTCTACAACCTTACTACACCTGAGAGGATGTAATATCTGGGTGGATGATCTTATGAAAATAGAACAAATATTACACTACCCTCTGCGTGAGAATTGAAAGATAATGATAGTTTAGTTTTCCATTCAGACAGAGAGCAAATCTCCATTAGTAACAAGTCGCGCATGCAGGGCCCCCATCCACGAGTGAAAAATTTACTTTCACCATGACTAATGTTTGTGCAAAATTTCAAAAAATTTAAGGAGTGGTTATTAAGAAAAGTGCAAACAAATGAACAGACAAACGATTTAGGGGCAATTTTACCCCTATAATGGCCCCTAAGGAGCAACCAGAATTATCCCAGAAAATCCGTTCTGGCAAAAATTTACTTTCACCATGACTAATGTTTGTGCAAAATTTTTTAAAATGCAAGGCGTGATTATTGAGAAAAGTGTGAACAAATTAACAGATGAACAGAAGTGAATTACTAGTAGTGTTGGAACGATTAATCGGAATCGGAAAAATCGGAAGATTTGAAGGTATCTGAATCGGTATTGGAAAAATTGATGCCTATTTTCCGATGCCAAAACGATTCTTTTGTCTTTTTTTTATTTGATTTTGTTTAAACCAAAATCTTCCATTGCTGGTAATAATGATAAAATAATAAATATTTATTAATTTTAAATTACCAGCAAAGCTAAAATCGATAGATTATCTCCCACAAATGTATTTTGATGTTTAGGAAAATTTATGCATATTTAATATGTGTTTTTACGAAAATCAGAGGAAATAACTATCTTATAATTAAATAATTAGAGATTTATAAAGAACTAGAATTGGTAATTGTATTGGAATTGGGAATTTAGCACAGAATCGGTAATTGTATCAGAATCGGAAAAAAATATTGGAATCGTCCCATCACTAATTACTAGGTCCAATCGCTCCTTTTATTACTCTTTATTCTTATACAGACATAAAAAGACTTATTTTGCCATTAAATTTACATATGTGTTTGCGGTATGTACACACACACACACACACACACATAATGCCTACTGGAGAGACCTACTAGACACTATCCTCGAGTGTCTAATGTCTCTCTGTACAGGGGTTTGTCAAAACAACCTGGCATGAGGATACTTTCTCCATAGAAGTAAACCCTAAACAAATATTCAAAATCACATAGTATTCGCTGCCCAAATAAGATCTCCTCACTATGGCTAACCCACATTAGCTTTTATGAGGAATGGTGCACCTTCTCCAAGTGATGTTACTTCAAGTAAGAGCCACCAGACTAGATAAATTCTTATCCTGGAATCCACTAAGACCAAAATCAAAGATATACTACAACATATGAAAATGGTTGATTGGGGAGAGGAAAATTATGTTTGCAATTTCTTTACTCAGTGTTTGAGAGATAAAGAACTTAAATGAAACATTCGAACATCTATGTATCTTATATAGAGTTCAAGTGTTAGCCCCAGGTTATGGGCCCCTTGACTTCTGAGAACTTCAACTGAAGTAAAATAAAACAAAAAAATAAATTAGATAATGCTGAAAAATAGATGCTAGGTAAAATATTGGGTTGGCCAAAATGTTCATTTTTCAGTGTTATCTTTCTAGTGTACTAAAGATAGTTTTATATTCCTATTTTTCAAATCCTGTATTTGGTGTAGTGATTATGTTGATGTCATCGTGTAATAAGCCTCTGAGCAGAAGAGTTCTTACATTTTTGCTTGTATTTCAGGCCTTGAAATGGAAGATCAAGCAGATCATTACCGATATCTGATGCTTTTTTACTACAGAAAAGGAAAAAGAAATTAACAGAAACCTGCATATGTCATGTATGGACAGAGTGATTTTTCAGTGAGAGATGCTCCTCGCCCTGGCCAGGCCAAAGATAATCAACAGTGACCAAATGAAAGTCATAGTTGACCAAAATTGGCATTTGACAACCAGACAAATCCACACATTCTCAAGATTTCCTAATCAAGCATCATCATCATCATGACAGGCTCCTTGCCCAGACCAATTTGACTCTTCCTCTCCAGAGTTTCCTGTCTTCCATCAGCTGCCTTAGATCTTCAGGTTCACAGTTGGTGTTGTATGCTATTTGCTGGATGTACGTGGATCTAGGTCGTCCTTTGCTTGCGCGTCCGTGTCGTGGAGTCCATAGCCATACATCACTGACCAATTCATGCTTGCTCCTCAGACAATGACCAGCAAATCATACGTGTCTTTCTCTGATGGTATTAGATATGGCAGGTAGGTTGCCATAAAGTTGCTGCTTCGTGGGATGATTTTGCTAAGATTTAATACTGTTCGTAGCAAACGGGTGTATGTGCAATCTAGTTTTCTTTCCAATTTTTTGGTGAGTGTCCACGTTGTAGCACCGTAAACAAGGACAGACTCTACCACTGCCCTGAAGAACTGCCTTTTCAGTTTGTTAGTTAGTCTCGAAGTCCATACTGAATTCAGCCCATTCAATGTGGGCTATGCTTTTGAGATGCGAATTCCGATATCTCTCTCCATGGAAACTATGTTGCTGCCCAGATACGTAAACTCAGCGACTTCTTTCAGTGTTGATCCAACCAAAACCCTGATCTCTCCTTTCACATTGAAAGTCATAAACTTTGTCTTATCCGCATTGTGAAGACCAATGTCATTTGCAGACTTTTCTAGCTTATGTAACAGTGTTTGCACATCAGCAGTGTTGTTCGCAATCAATTAATCAAGCATGAAAAATAAATTACATAAACTTTGTTATGTTTCTAAACTTGATGTTTGAGTTCCTTCTTCAAAAAAAAAAAAAAAAAGTAAAAAGATTTATTATGTTGCCATCTAATTTACACACGGTTTGTGTATGCATGCACAATGTAAATTAAATGATGCTGAAATAAAGATACATTTTTTCTTTAAATGCTGAGAGACATTAATAAATATTAGAGAATAGTTAAATCAATATAGAGTGAGAGAGCAATAGAAATACGTAGCTAAGAAAAGGAACTAAAATATTTTAACATCTATTTCATGTGATTAAAGTATATAAAAACACATTGATTAAATCACATTTGTCTAAAATTTAAAGTTTAAGCTTAAATGGTCATAAGAAATTTAAATTCAAGGAATCTTGCTTAATTGGGATATTATGACTAAGGATTAAAGTCAACGCAAATCTGAATTTACAAAATGGAGTTGTCCATACTATACCCCTCAAAAAAAAAAAAAAAAAAAACACTTTAATATACTGCAAAGAAACTGAAATTTATGGAATATTTATTACTTGATGTCTAATATTTATTGTTAAAATTTCACAAACAAATAATTGTACTTTAACTTTAATGAAGTTTTCCATCCACTTTTTACCTTCTTTGCAGAAAACTAAATTAAATCAGATATAGCCACATTTGGATCAATTGTGCCTATCAGCTGTGTTCCAAAATGCACAATGATTAGTTTAGGAGTGAATCCTATGCATGCAAATATATAAAATACCTAATTTTGTACATAAATTGCAATACCAAAATATGGGTATGATATTCCAATGGTCCCAATTGACGTAAATAATTTGTTTATGACATACCACACCAGAGACCTTTACAAGTGCCACTCACTTGCCGTTATTCATGAAAATGCCTGCAGACTGCTCTTAGCCTACCAACCTAATGGGGCATTCAATGAAATGGTGCTTAACCAGTTTTACTTTAGAATTGCACAAAAAAAAACTTTATCATGTACTTACCTATAAGTTAAAAAAAAAAAAAGAAAAGAAAAGAAAAGAAACTGTACACCAAAATTTAAATTCATCCAGTAGTTTTGTTTTTAAAAAAGTAAAATAAAATCATCCTCATGCAAACTTTGGAATCTATTCTTAACATGGACAAAGTGAGAGATTTGTTGACTCAAAGTTTGAGTTAGGTCCCTTTGGCATTAGCTTTAATGAAGGTGAAAAATAGCCGATGGAGAATTCAACAATCAAATTTTTTTTTGTTTTGTTTTTTACAACAAAATTGCTGGATGAATTTGTGTAATTTCTGGTGTAATCATTTTTTTTTTTTAACCTAACATGCAAATATATAATAACATTTTGTGCTACCTTATGTATTTTCTTTTCATGAGCAGTTTTAAATATGGAGGTGAAAAACTGGAAAAGTGCCGATATTTTCATATTGGTTTTGAAAGAGGATATTTTACTAATTACTACTGTTGGTAATTATTAAATTAATTTATTTGATTTCATATATATTTAATAGTTAGATTTATTTTTAATGCTTTTTAGCCCCAACCAAGGTACTGTGTGACTTTGACGAAAGGGGCTACTATTTGGGACCAAATCTACAGGGACACTATGTAGAGTGTTGAACATCGAGATGTCTGTCCACATTTCACTTGAACTACTGCATGTCAGTACAGTCAAGGAAGCAGGGACCTGGGAGGAAATTCCAAAGTCTAGCAATTTGAAGGAAGAAACTATTAGAATAGCAGATTTCCCAGCATCTAGTGATCTCTACAGTATAGGTGTGGCATTTTAATGCTGGTTGGGTTAATCAGAGGTATTTACATCGAAGACACACAAGTGCTTCGAGTTTGTCAGAACACATTCCATTAAAGTACTTGTAAAACAGATACAGGGATGCAATATTTCGGCGATGAAACAAGGGGTGCAGTTTGATTGATAGTGCAGGAACTATTAGGTTGGAGATTCTTTTTTGGACCATGTCTAAGAATGAGAAACTAGTGGCAGAGGCACCAGCCCAGATGTAGCAACACTATTCCATGCATGGGCGAATTGTGGTTTTGTAAAAATATAGGATACTCTCAAGTGTAAGTAATTTTCTCGAACAGTAAAGAGAGCTCAGCAACTTTGGCAATGTCTTCAATGTATTTGTTCCAATTCATATTTCCTATAGATGTTAAGCCAAGGAGTTTGCACAAAGAGGTAACATTATTTTAGGTAGCATATTATTAGTCATAGCAGTTGAGAAGGTTCTTGTAATTGTTAAAGGAACAAAGCTTAATGTTACCATTCATTTACATCTCCATTCCACTACAGACTGGAGGGCTTCCTCTAAGCTCCATTTGTTTTTCTCTCGTATATGTCATAGTTATGTTAACATTTTCATTATTTCTAAAAACGAGATGCACTTTGCAATAAAGGTGGATGTATTCATGAGCAATGTGCATTAGTAATGCTTAGAAATAAATGTAAAAGTTGAGGTGAATGTTTCAAAGCAATACAAGGGGAATAACTTCTGGTGTCGCAAGAGTTACGTCCCCTGGGGTGATCAGAGATTTTTGGTAAAAACAGAAACCTGTGTTTGTTTTTTTTTCTATTTCTTTTTATCAAAACCCATTCTGCTGTCCCGTCATGGTAGCAATCTATATTTAGCACTTGTTAATTATTTCATATACTAAATACGACAATTGAGTTATCTTGATGTTTCATACCTAGGCATGGCGGCCTAAGGTGACCTTTAGCGATGTTGAAAAAAGTTTACTAAGACTGGCGAGTAGTAATTTGTTTTGTTTTCCTAATTAAATAAACCAAACCAATTTGAACTTTTAAAACAAATTAATTAAAAAAAAAAGGGGGGGTATAACTGAACTATAGTCAAGATTGTCTGCTCATTTTTACTTCCGGTTTATGCTCAGCAAACGAAATGACAGTGACAAGCAAGATATGGTCCTTCTATTGATTACTGATCTTCCTCTCAGACAACGTGAGAGTCCCATCCCTGTTTCCCCGTGTTAAGAATGGAGTTCTTGTTCGCCTGATCATGTCTAATTATTCAGTCAAATGGACAGCAGAAACTGGAAATCAAATAAAGCAAATTATTAATCGCCAACCTTCGTAAGATCGGGTACTTTTCTTTTTAGCTTATCACCAGCGTCAAAGTGCTGACGTCACATTAGGCCGCCATGAATAGGTACGAAGTTTCAATATTACCAATTTTGTGAGGTTGCCGTTCGGCTGTCGTTAATAGTTTCCGGATTTTAGAAAACTAGGGGAGCCGATCTAATGTTACAATCAGTAATCACCTTGTTTGCAAACAGGTCATTCATTTTGCATAGAAAACGAAGGTCAAATGTGTTTTAAACGAAACAAATAAACGAACATTTTCTTTAGGAAAACGTGGAAAGTAACGCAAAAAACCTCATTATTCAAATTTATTTGTTGTTTTATATAATTTTTTAAATGATCAGGAGCGACCATGTACGACGACACATTAACACATCTTTTAACTTTTATTATTATTATTATTATTAGTAGTAGTAGTAGTAGTAGTAGTAGAAAATTCGGTGCTTGTTAAGATAGAGTCGACAGATCGATTTTTAAATATGTGGTTTTAAGCAAAAACAACAGGACTTAATTGTCATGTCGAAAATAGTAATATATCCAAAAATTACGAAAATTCATCGAATAAAACAACTGCTATCGTGGTTTTAGTAAAACAAAACGTCTATCGCTATAGGTTCCAAATGTCGGAAGCCAGAAGAGAGATAAGTATGTCCCCTGTATTCATAATCTTCATAGTGTTCACATCTAGGGAAAATGTAATTTTCGGGTTTGTATTACTGTACACATAGATTCGAAAAAGTTATCAAAAAAAACAAATATATAACAAATAAATGTTAGCAAAGGCAAGATAAGTTACTTTTCTACCAAACTGGATATATTTTTTGTGTTTTTATTCAATGTAACACGTTTATTCAGCTCGAAAAACATGCAGTACTTACCGATGTATTGGAAAATTCAAAATGGCGCCCAACTCTCTCTTTAACACGGTAAGTTTGGGAAAAGGTGTTATAAATAATGAACTAGACAAAATACTATTAAAAAAACACCGAATATATGTCAACTTATGTCACGGTAATATATATTGAGCGAGTTTCTAACAGTATTTTGTCTAGTTTATGATTTATAACACCTTTTCCCGAACTTACCGTGTTAAAGAGAGAGTCGGGCGCCATTTTGAATTTTCCAATACATCGGTAAACAATGTAATTTATCTTGCCTTTGATAACATTTATTTGTTATATATTTGCTTTTTTGACAACTTTTTCGAATCTATGTGTACAGTAATACAAACCCCCAGCTCCCCAAAATGGGACACTCTGGATAGGAACGAAAATAAAAATTGCCTCAGTCACGAAGGACTTCTCCACTGAGCGAGAGAAAAGGTTAAGTGCAGCACAGAACATATACCACACTGTGATCTTGTCCCAAAGGCATTCGTGGTTCTAAAGTGAATGAAATAAGTTTACCGGGAAAAGATACTACTCTAGATAAGAGAAATATGTTTTAAAGGGAGATAAGTAGAGGAATTTACGGTGAGACTGAAATGCCTGAGTTTTGGGGGTATTTTTTCTGGTCAAAGAGACTGTTTTTAGAATTATAAAAATGCTTTCGGGCCTTACCTTTAGTGTGAACCTTTCTAGAGATCGGTAGTGGAGTAAAAAGGGATGAAGTTACAGATGCTGAAAGCAGGGATCGAACACGTTTCAGCACGGCGCCAGCAATGACAGTGTTGACAGTAGACATGTTGGTTGTTTGAACTCGCCTAACAAAAAAACAGAGAGTCCTTTCTATTAGTCAGTTCTACCGGAAGTACATAGCGGAAGTGAAGAGATTGGCCAATCGGAAGTTTCGTTAGTTGGGTGTTTTTATTTTTTTCTTCTTTAAAATAAGAACAACAAAAAAAAAATCCATACTGTTTTGGGTGTTTTTCGGGTAATTTCTTTCTTGATTTTAAGGTAAACATAACGGAAGGGTAAATAAAAAAAGAACCCACCTGGAAGAAAAAGGTGTTTTCTTTTTTTTTTTTTGCGTGTCGGATCGGATAATGCCTCGGAATATTATTGACCCACCGCCACCCGAAAACTCCCATCTGGCTGGAATGCCCACCAATTTATTATACAATGGATCTCGTTTTAACGGACATCAAAAAAGCAAAGGAAATTCCTACGATGTCGAAGTTGTTTTACAGGTAAAAACAACACATGATTTACGTTGTATAAATTCCACCTTATACACTATTACGCGTTTATTTTTTCTCTCTTAAATAAACATTACTTCAATTATATAAGGATAACATTGATGACACAGTTTTTTTAATTAATAATAAGTCGCTAATGTTTATTAAAACTTACCTTCAAACTTACTAATTTGTTATGGACTTTCGACTATACTTTTGGGGTATCAAATATATGCAAATTGTGTGTGTGATTAGGTGGTCTTCAGTTCCATAATTGTTATTAGTTGAGCAAATCTATTGAGATTTTGTGCTGAAAAGAGCATTGGGTCGAAATTTTGGAATGTCGCTGCCAGCCAAATAAACTTATATGAAGTTATGATGTGTACATGGACGTTCCAAGTTTTCGATGGACTCTTCAGAGTCAAATCTAAATACAAAATTGCTCTGCTAATAACAGTGATAATATTGAGCACTATCAAATGATATATACTACATTTCTAACTAATAATTGTAAAGTAATACAATCTATAAAATACTGAATTAAATTCATTATTTGAACTTTTTTTTTTCTGTTTTGATCTTATTGTCACAACGTTTCGGTCGATGTAACCTTCAGATGTATTTTGTCGAACTCTGAAATCTGTACGGAATTTCGAACGGAGTCCTTTATTTATAGATTCCCGAGTTCCACAAGGTCAGTTGTGAGAATAACATTCAAGATAAAAAAAAAAAAAAAAAAAGTCTGACGAATTCCTTTGGAGAATGAAACGCAAACATTTCTGTGTAGTTCACTTGCCTTATGCCATGAAATCAAAAGATTTCTGTTAAATCATACGACTATACTCATTCGGTGTGAATTCACATCAAATGATTATGGTCGTGTCTATGTTCAATTACACACACACGTGTATATTTTTATTTTGATTGATGCTATAGATCAGTTTGATCTTCCATCGATACTTTCGATTTCACGGAAACACTGGAAAGTCAGTCCAAATTCTTATGTTAATGCAGTGTTTGCGAATTCCATACAATGAATCTTGTAATGTTTTCAAACTTTATTTTCAAACTCGGCATGAATTATGATTTTAGTGTTAATATGTTGTCAACTTCAGTTCTTTATCGTTCCATGTAACTGCGTAAAAATAAAGTTACTTGATTGGGTTACGTGAATTTTGGAATATGTTTTCGTTTCGTCACTGGTACTTGGTACGACGTACGTACACAGAATGTTCTTTATTTTGGTGCTTTTAATATAGGGGGAATTCTGAAGAGTTATATATATAATATCTATATATATATATATATATATATATATATATATATATATATATATATATATATTCATAGTCTTATTCTAATTGATGACACAAGTATTAGTTTAGTTTTGTTTTGTTTTACGGTATATCAACCATTTTTCGGTCGAATATTTAATGCCAAATCCAGTAATTTTATAAAAAGGTTTTGCTTCAAGTTCTTTATATCTTCAAATATTTCTCCCTTTAAATCTTTTCTTTCTTTTTTTTTTTTTTTTTTCTTGTAGAGGAAAATTCTTTTGGACTTTGCAGAACATGATCGAGTTTTGCAAAGGGGAAGTTTAACATCAGTGCTTGGTACGCATTAAGGTCAAGAAGCCAATATCTTCAGGCAGCCTGATCTGGTAGCCCCAGAGACACAAATATTGGCATAATAATAATAATAATAATAATAATAATAATGCGATATTTAATTTAGTTGCTCACACGTCCCTCTTGCACTGAATTTTTAACCTCGTCCTCTCTCTCTCTCTCTCTCTCTCTCTCTCTCTCTCTCTCTCTCTCTCTCTCTCTTTCATATATATCAATGACAAAAAGTCTATATTCCAAGATGTTGTTCAGCTTACCGTTTATTTCTTTCAGCATGGTGAAATGTTTAGCACCTGTTTCACAGCACAGAAACAATCATATAATTATTATGTCAATTTTTTACTATTTTCCTTATGAGAACTTGCTGGTAGTAGTTGTGTGTGTGTGTGTGTGTGTGTGTGTGTGTGTGTGTGTGTGTGTGTGTGTACATATGTATATATATATAAAAATTACTACCAACCATTTCTCGTACTAAATCTAAACACAAATTCCATGAAAACAGCTTCTTTCTGAAAACTGCTCGCCTATGGAACTCTGGTCTGCTTCCCAGTTGACTACTACAGTATGGTCATCTTCAAGTCAAATGTAAACAAGTTCTTGATGTCCTTCTCCCTAAAATAATCAAATTCTACCTAATTTCTACCACTAACGATCCCTACGCTGGTGTTTCAGTGACCATCTTACACACAATAACCTTTATCCTTAAGTGGCCTTTGGGCCTTGATAAGTGGTGACTCCAATGTAAAATAAATAAATAAAATTAGCAGGAATAATTTGTTTCAATAAAAGTTGAATATAAATTAAAACTAGAGTTTTTACTTGATTACTGTCACTACAAACCATCAAATAATTTGAATTTTAAAAATCGGTTTGTTTTATTTATTTTTAATGTGTCAATTCGAAATGGTCTAAATTACACTTATAACCATTTGATACAAAGAAACTGTTCACTGATGACGACACACAGCTATAAATTCAGAATAGGGGAATGTGAGCAAAAAAATTCAATATTGTCAATAATATTATAATACCTATTTACTATGCCTCCCCACGAGACAGAGTTAGACACCAGGGTCGTTTTTTAACGTGGAGAAAAGGTACAAAAATAAAAATTGTCTCAGTCGTGAAGGATCTCTCCTCCACCGAAAGAGAACAAGAAAACGAAGTGCAGCATCTGAAGAACAGATACTACACTTTGATCTTGACACCAAAAGGCCAAGAATAATAACTAGCGGGACCTGTGGAAATTCCACCATGGACTCTTTCATATATAATATATTGATGTTGGCATTTTGTGGATGTTCAGCATAAATGGAGACACCCTGATATTATTGCAGCTCTTTTGTTAAAACTGCAAAGTATTTATCTAAGCTAGCAAGGATGCCCTGTGTAGGCCAGTCATAAAATATGCTTAAATATGATATTTTAATTTATGCAGATTTCGTATATATTATTATAGTCAATTTTCTATCGATTCTTATATATTAAATTTGTGATTTTAAAAATAAAAAAAAGATATATCCATATGACTTGGGTACATCAGCTTGAATTGAAACCAAAACCTATGAAGAATTCTTGGTAAAATTATTCATTACAAGAAATGGAAGGTCATAACAAACAAGTCACTCGGAAGAAAAAAGATGTAAGTGTGACACACAAAATAACGCACAGGCCCGCATATTATTAGATAATAATAATGCAAGACAAATGTTTCACAGTATGTTTTGGCTTTAAGATAGCTGCCATTGAAACAACCAAATTATAGTTTTATAACAATTTGGTTCAATTGATAATTTAATGATCAAACAATACTATCATAATATAACCTAATTATTATGGTATGTTTTGGTCATTAAATTACCTAACCAAATAAGATAATGTTGTTTCGTTACTGGTACAGTTTTTAAACAAGAAAAAGTCAAAAATGTCTGGTTCAGAAGCAGTACCAATACTGTTGTTTCCATAGCAGTCATCTTAAATGTAACCATTTTAGCTTTGATTTTAATTTTCATAATTTGGTAAAACTGTGGTTTAGCAGCTTGTACATAATGTGACAAAAAATTTGTTTATAGGAGATAAATATTATCTTGTTTTTGTTAAATATTAGTAAATGAAAAAACCATTTCGAGGTAAAATCTTTTTAGTATTATATGAAATGTGTACAGATGCTAAAATAATTGCTAGAAAAAAAACAATGAAGTCTTCATACAAACGGAAGTTACAGTAATGGCAATTATTTCAGCATATGTACATATTTCCAACATTACAAGTATAATATTAAATAGATTTTAAATACAAATGGCTTCTATTTTGCTAATATTTAACAAAAAACAAGATGAAACAGTTATTATCTATACATAAGTTTTCATTGAATTATATTCAGGCCACCAAACTGCAGTTTTACCCTTAATTTTAAAGTTTTACCCTTATTTTAAAGGAAATGCAGTTGGCATACCAATAGGCAAAAAAATATTCTTTCTATGTTTGATGATCATCTCAGTTTGCTGATTTGAAGCTAACAACACTGGAGCAGTTTTTCTTGATTTCTGCCGACACCATACCAGAATTCAGCAGCTAATTTAGTCAGCCAGTTGGTGTTACTGTTAGTTGTAACTTTGTTAAGGTTTGAGATTATGCAGATAATATTGAGCTACTTACTGAAACATTTGCTGATGTTCAGTTGGTAATTAATGAGCTACAACATGTTGCATTGCAGATTGGAATGAAAACAAAGGCTTCGAAGACAGAAATACTCGCTGCCCTCTTTGCCTCAACAGACAAAACCCTCATCGTCCTCAATGGTGTTTCTGAAGAAGTTGAGTGTCAAATATCTTGACACTATTATCACAGTCACTGCTGACATGAAAGCACAAATTTACTTTGCATATCATGCCTTCTGTTGAGTCAATTCCCAGCTCTTGTTATTATTCTAACTGTGCACTCGATAAATGCGAGGGCTCAGGTTAGGTTCCAAGTTAGTTTTGTCATCAGCTAAGTTTTTCTTTGTCCACCACATTGTTTTCTTTTTCTTTTTTTTTTTTGACAACCTGGTGGGGACACCGAGGTAATTGCTTCATAGATGACCTCTCTTGGTTTACAGCAAGGGACATTATTTAATCAGCAGAGACGTCTTGTGATAATGATTTGTCGGAGGGAATTAATTTTGCAGCAGAAACAGTTTTTTTTTTTGTTTGTTTGTTTGATTTTTTTATTATTGGAATCCTTTTGAGATGAGGCTTCATAATTTCTGTATTCATTTTTTTTGCAGACTATTATCCTCGTCTTCATAGTTATTGTTTCATCAAGTTTGGCCAACTCATCTTCTTTAGGTGATTAACCATGACGGGATAGGAATGTTGAGTCTCATAACTTATCACCCAGTAATTACTGCCTTCCATAGTTGTTATCTCACTATGTTTTGGCCAACTAATCCTCTGGCCTGTTTGGGTAGGATTGAAACTGGTATCTTCAAACAATGTTTACCTGGAACCATTGAGACTCAAGCAGGCCAGAGGATTAGTTGTCCAAAATGTGGTGAGACAACAACTATGGAAGGCAGTAATTACTGAGGATAAGTTACGAGATTCAGCATTCCTATCCCATCACGGTTAATCACCTGAATCTGACCCATAAGTTACGAGATTCAGCATTCCTATCCCATCACGGTTAATCACCTGAACCTGACCCATAAGTTATGAGATTCACCTGAACCTGACCCATAAGTTACGAGATTCAGCATTCTTATCCGATCATGGTTAATCACCTGAACCTGACCAGAGGATGAGTTGCCGAAACGTGGTGAACAACAACTATGAAGATGAGGATAACCGTCTGCAAAAAGAATGCACATACTGTTTTATTTACCTTGACAAAAGGCAGTGGTGATCAAAAGTTTATACTCACCTGATGTTTTTCACTCATTAGTCAGCACTCGCCACAAAAGGGGGTCCGTTCACACACAAGTGCTTGGTAGATCCTTACTTTGGTGCTTCATCTTATCTTGGATCCTGACCAGAGCCAGAAATCGAGTCATACTTTCTGCCAGCTACATTCTCAACTTTTTAAACTGTGATTAGTGATGCCTATTTTCCAGTGTAAGGAAATGACACTCTCCTAAAAGACCTACAACATCAGACCTTGGCTAGCATCACAAGCCATGCCAAGACATTTTTCAAGCATTCTGCGCTTACCAATATGTATCTTGCCAAAAGTTAGGAATGGATGAAGAAAATTTAGGAAACTTCTACCATTAGTAACAAGCAAAGCGTTATTGCTGTTGACCAATGAAAGAGTCTATCAGACCTGTGTAAAACTGTGTAATGATGTATGGAAGTGAAACCTGGCCAGTGAGGGTTGAGAATATGTGTTGCATGGTGAGAAATGACATGAGAATGATACGAGATTGGTGTTTAATGTGAGTCATAACGAAAGGCTTGACCATTTCTCGTGTATATGCATGATTTTTGTCTCTTCATGACTTGCACATTATTACCTTCTATTGCTACTTGTAAGGAATGGATATCCTGCGGATTTTAGTATTTATCAAGTCAGTCCCAGTTAATGGGCAATGAATCCGAGTCTGCCCCATTTTAGTGGATGCAGGATCCGAGTCTGTTCCATTTTTAGTGGGCGTAGGATCGGAGTTGGTCTCTGTTAATGGCTGACTTGGTTTATATTTGAACACGTGCCAACATGTAAAACAAATGTTAAACGGTATATGATCGTTGCTTCTCCTGTTCTCATCGCAAGGTACAGTTAACTCTAATAGGGCTTATTTCTGAGAACTGTTACATCGGATTACTTAGGTTTCAAGAGCCCCAGAAAATAAGCAAAATAGAAGGGGACTACTTCAGTTCTACACAGATTGACTTTAGATGTGCATGGCAACAAACACATAATAAATTCAAGTTTTTGTGTTTTGTCAGAAGGTCGATATAGGGAAAGATTTCTTTTTTTCTAGGGGCCTTGAAGCCTTATTGATCCATTACGGCCAGTCCTGACATTGCAAATTATCCCTATCATTCACGAAGGAAGGGAATATAGCAGCTGTGTTAGGAGTGTGATGTGCTGTGTGGAAGTGAGAGTTGGGCCCCCACCTGATTCTCATTTGCCCGTCTTCAGCATAATTACAGAGCAATGACCACATGGATGTGCAATGTTGAATCAAATCTAGCCTCTGTGTGTTTTATCTTTTGCTAATGTTTTAAGCAAATCTAACTTCATGCCTGTTTAGCTGTGGTTTGATCATGGCATTAAATACTTTTCAAACTTTGACTAGTTAATGAAGAGATTGAAAGATCTGATAGCTATCTCCAAGAAGGGGGAATTATGAGAAGAGCAGGCTGCACACTTGGGTGGCTGATAAAGTGAGAAGGACTCTCTCTCTCTCTCTCTCTCTCTCTCTCTCTCTCTCTCTCTCTCTCTCTCACACAGCTGACAAGATTTCAACTAGAGAAGATGTGTCTGGCAGCGCTCCTCAAGTTGAGAAAATTTCTTCTCAACCATCCTCCCCTTTCTCTCTGATTATAAAAGTAGTTGTTGATGGGCAGAAGTTTGAAGCACATAGTATCAAAGCCAGCATGTCTCTAGAATCTATTCTGGATCATTCATCAGAATCCATTCAGATAACTGCACCATCTAAAGCAACACTTTTGAAGAGCATTAATGATCATGACCTTTCTGATTCTGTTTCTTCTGATGTGGAACACATTGTGCAGTCAGGAAAAAGTGGCTCATTATTCTTAATACAACTAAAAACATGCTCCCCTCCTTTCAACACCAATGCTTGCATCTTCAAGTTGAAATGGATGGCTATCTCTTCAAGAAGGCCCCATTTTAATAGTAATCTTTTAAGACTGACTTTCACTCAAGACCTTAAATGGAAAACTTAAATAAAATCTGTTGTTGTAATTGCTGGAAAAATGTATGGATCATTCTACTGCCCCAGAAAGATCTTGCGTCTTAAGCAATCCTCTGTCTTTATAAAAGCCAGATACGTCTTAAGATGGAGTACTGTTGCTAAATTTGGGGAAGTGCCGCTTGGAGCACTCTTTCTTGCCTTGATAGAGTTCAAGGTCAATTTCGAAATCTAGTGTAATATAGTCTGAGATTTTGAAACATCGGTAAATATATTTGGGTTTGTGTGTGTGTGTATACATAACTATGTACAAGGGGTGTGCAATAAGTAATGCTCCTGACCCACTTCCAGTTGACTGATCTAGCTGAAATTTTGCACGTGCAATGATTTATATCTCTACAGGTTATGTGGCAAATTACAGCTCTGAACTAATTGTGGTTTTCGTTTTACAGGTGTTTGAACTGAGTCAGGTGTGAAATGGAGCCTGTTGAATGTCAAGCAATGATCCGGTTTTTTGTATTTGAAAGGACACACACCATAGGAGACTTTTGATGAAATGAAAGAAACTTATGGTGATAATGCCCCATCATATAACCTTGTAAAACGCTGGCATCGTGAATTCAAACATGGCTGGAAGTCTGTGGAAACAGCTCCCAGACCTGGTCGCCCCCTCCTTCTGCCATTGAGGAGGCATCTGTGCGTCAAGTTGAGGCTGCCATTTTGGAAGATCGGCGCATAACTATTCGCCAAATAGCCCAAGATGTCAAGATTAGTACAGGGTCTGTGGAAACTATCATTCATGACCATTTGCATATGCATAAAGTGTCTGCCAGATGGATTCCCAGGTTGCTCACACCATTCCAGAAGCGAGAATACGTTGAGGGCTCGAGGATGGATTTGGAGATGTGCCAAGAAGATGAGTCAAAGTTTTTCAAAAGACTGATTACACAGGATGAAACCTGGGTCCATCATTATAACCCAGAGACCAAAGCCCAGTCAATGCAGTGGAAGCACTTGGACTCACCACCTCCAAAGAAGGCAAGGGTGCAGCCCTCTGCTGGCAAGGTCATGCTCACAGTCTTCTGGGACCAGGACGGAGTAGTGATGACAGATTTTCTGGCAAAGGATACCACAATTACAGGAGCCTATTATGCTTCACTTTTGAAGAAATTAAGGGAAGCTATCAAAATCAAGAGGTCGAGCTAGATCAGCAAAAGTACCCTCCTCCTGCAGGACAATGCTCCGGTCCACAACTCGCATGTCGCCAGATCAGAAGCACGGGCATGTGGTTATGAAATGCTCTCCCATCCTCCCTACTCTCCTGACCTTGCACCCTCTGATTTTCACCTCTTCCCAGCGATGAAGTTGTTTTTGAAAGGAAAGCGTTTCCCAGATGATGCACCCTTGATTTCTGAAGTCACGTCGTGGTTGGAGGACCAACCTGGGGTGTTCTACAAAAACGGTCTCCAGAGCTGCATCAAACAATGGGAGAAATGCATAACTCTGGGTGATTCCTATGTAGAGAAAAGACTAATAACTGTGCCAAGTTTCGTTGCTCTACTGCTATGGGAAGTGGGTTAGGTGCATTACTTATTGCACGCCCCTCGTATATTTGTATATCGATTGTCTAGTGCTTATGTACATGTGTGTATAACATTTAAGGGACTATTCACAAGACATATACACATTGCAAAACATCAAAAGGGACAATGCCTTCTTGTCTGATAGGTTCCATTCAGCCAGTTCTTGGTTCACCTGTTTGGATTATTGGACTTGGGGGAAAAAAGATCTTCAACTTCCCCAAAGAAAATGACCAATACAGAAATCATTGATAAAATAATGTTTACATTTCTTTATTCCCTTTCTTCTGGAAGTTGTGCAAGCACCGTTTTTATTCACATTTCCAGTCTGTTGTACTTGTCGGCTCCAAAGACCCAACTCAACTAACTCTATCTCCACATATCATTCTAATATCTACGTCATCTTAAGTGACTTCTATGTCAGACTGCTAGAGGTCAGACCTATTTTTAAATTATTACTAATTGAATCGTTCTAAACCCATTTTGTTTATACTATTTCTCTAGACATTATCTTTCTAGTTTAAATAAATATATAAGCATTTATTTCAACTAGAATTTAATTTAAAATAACCAATTTATCCTAGGCTAGCAAGGTTATCTGGCATCATCCGGCATTGCTTATGCTATACTAGTAGAGTGTACCCTCTTGTCTTCCCTACAGCCTCTTTCTCATAGAAAAGATGTTGCTAGTCTCTCTTTCTTTACTCTATCATTATTTTCATGGTAGGAGCTCAACTGAGCTCTAGTCTCTTGTTCCCTCTGTAAAACATTCACAATAAAAACTCGTCTATCTACAACCACTGTAAGTAATTTTGCTTTCTTTGTCTGTGCACATGGATTTAGGCAAAACTTTATTGAGAGGAGTTTCTTTCCTAGAACTGCCAGTCTCTAGAACACAATAGCATGAAGCTGGTTCCCAACTGACTACAACATGGCCATTTTCAAGTCCACTATTAAGAAATTTTTGTTGATTCGTCCTCTTAAATAATCAAATTCTGCCCTAGTTCAACCATCTTTTGCAATCTTCAAGGTGTTTCTCCCACTATTCACCTGACACAAACCCGTTAACTCTTTCCCTTGAATGACCTTTCAACCTTTATGAGCAACGACTCGTTCATAAATTTAAAAAAAAAAATTAAAAAATAAGCTCTAGAACAGATTCTCAACCTTATTTTGTGGATCCCATATATACACATAGAATTTTTTTTATAATCAAATATTGGTAATAAATTCGTCTTAACAAATACATTTACCATGCTAGAAAATTCCTCACACTGAGAGTATCCTTTACCTCTACAAAGCTAATATTCGCCCATACATGGAATATTGTTGCCATATCTGAGCTGGTTCATCTACCATTAGTCTCTCCTTCTTGAACAAGGTTCATAAAAGAGTCTCTAATCACTGTCAACTTAACTCTGCGTATCCTTCAGCAAACATTCGCATCTGTGGAGACTTCAGTGTTCATCATGTGGAATGGTTAACCCACTCAAAGAAGACCGATGACAAGGGGAGGTTCTGTCATGATTTCTCCGTTACTTATGACCTCACTTAAATTGTTTACGAACCCACCCATGTGCCCGACACTGACGGCCAGTATGCAAGTCTCCTTAACCTTTTTCTCACAACTTGCTCTGAACTGTGTTCATCTTCTGTTCTATCTCCATTGTGATCTTCCGACCACTCTGTTGTATCCATTAAGATACAAACGGAATGTAATAGGTCCTCAGATGTACCTCACCATCAGACAGTATATCGATACTCTATGGCTGACTGGGATAGCTTCTGTACATTTATATCAGATCTACCTCTGCGTTCCATGTTTAAAAAGGATGTGTCCTCTATAATATCAGACCTAACGGAATGATTAATTGTAGGTATAGACTGTTTTCTACCTTCAAAAAAGTTCCAGCAAAAACCCAACAGCCAGCTGTGGTTCTCTCCTGAATGTGCTGCTGCCATTGCGCACAGAAATCACTTTTTCCATTGCTAAAGCCGCTTTCAGGACCACTAGCAACCACTGTAAAAAAGTAATAAAGAACGCAAGAGAGTTGTATGCTCAGTCTGTCAAGTCCAAAGTAGCTGAGAAGCAGCTTGGTTCCCGTCAGTTTTGGCAAATAGCAAACAGAATTCTGAATAGAAGCGTGTGCTCTATCCCAACTACCATCAATGGACCTGAGGTAATCTCGTCAGCATCAGACAAAGCCAAACTCTTTGCCAAGAACTTTGCAGCTAATTCTACCCTTTACGATGAAGGCCATCAACCCTCAGTATTCCCTCGTGTATCTGATAACACGCTATGCGACAGACAAATATTTGTACGTGATGTTGCTAAGCTAATCAAAAACCTTGATTCCAGTAAGGGAACTGGCCCTGATGGCATTCCAATTATAGTGCTCAAAAAGCTTCAACCAGAACTAGCGCCCATATTTATAAAGTTATTCAAGCATTGTTTTAAGGAGAAATGCTTCCCAACACCATGGAAAATCTCATCAGTATGCCTTGTATTTAAGAATTCAGGTGATCGTTCATTTCCCTCTCAGTACAGGCTAATAAGTTTCCTGTGCATCATGAGCAAGTTGCTGGAATCTGTGTTAAATAGAGAAGTAATCAACCATCTCAGCAGAAATAACCTTCTTACTGACACAAAATATGGTTTCCGTTCTGCTAGGTCTACAGCAGACGTGCTTAGTTATATCTCATAGGATTAGCGAATCTCTCGATGGAGGCTTCCTCTCTAGGGCAATTGCTCTTGACATATCAAAGGCCTTTGATAGGGTATGGCATAAAGGTCTACTTCACAAGATCTCCAGCTATAGTATAGCTGGAAATGTCTTCTCAATTATTAAATCATTTCTCTCCGATAGGTTCATAAGAGTAGTTGTTGATGGACAGAAATCCGAAGCTCTCAGCATTAATGCTGGAGTCCCTCAGGGGTCCATCCTGGGCCCAACTGTCTTCCTGATCTACATTAATAATCTTCCAAATCACATCCTTACATCATTCGTAGACATTTCTGCTGACAACACTACCATCTATGGTAGCACATCAAAGACTGTAAACAACCAAGTTCTTTCTGTTTCTCTCTTCTCTGATCTTGAACATGTGGTACAATAGGGAAAGAGGTGGCTGGTTACTTTTAATGCATCTAAAACCAAGGTTCTATCTTTACATCATCAATGCTCTGATGCCCATCTGGCATCAATTGAAATGAATGGCTCTTGTCTTGGGGAGGCTTCATATTTTGACACGCTTCTAGGCTTGACCTTTACTCTTGATCTAAAATGGAACACCTATCAAATCCATTGAAAAATGGTAGGATTCTTCTACCGCTCCAGTAGGTATCTCGCTCCTGATGCAATTCTTTACCTATATAAAAGCCAGGTATGGCCAATGATAGAGTACTATTGCCACATCTGGACTGAAGCTGCTAGAAGCAGCTTATCCTACCATGGCAGAATTCAAAATAGACTTCGTAGCTTAGTGGGGGATGCCCTTTTCTCTTCCTTGCAATCTCTTCCTCACAGAAGAGATGTTGCGAGCCTGTCTCTGCTTTATCATTATTTCCATGGTGGGTGCTCATCTGAGCTTCAATCTATGGCTCTTCCAGCCAAACTTTCCTAAAAAGCACTCGTTTAACCAAAACTACTATCAATAGTTTCCCCACACTCTTTATCTGTGCCCAAATCTAAACACAGATTCCACAAACAAAGCTTCTTTCTTAGAACTGCACGCCTATGGAACTCTTTTTCGTTGGCCTGCTTTCCAGCTGACTACAATCTGATTGTCTTCAAGTCCAACATAAACAAGTTCTTGATGAACCATCCCCCTAACTAATCCAACTTACAAAAATTCCACTACTTATGTTTACTACGCTATAATCACAATCACATTGACATGTATACCCATTAACCATTATCCTTGAGTGGCTTCCGGGCCTTGATAAGTGGTGATTCCTGTTGGGGGGGGGGCAAAAAAAAAACCTGTCCCATCGCTGCAATGTTGCACCTCGGTGCCTGTTTTACAAGTATTTTAATGAAACGTGCTCTGATGAACTCATCATATTTTTACGCTGTCGATATACATACCGCCAACTAACCCGTTTAGCAACAGACTCACACCCCTTTATTGTAGAGGTTCCTAGGTGCCGGAATAGTTTATTTCCTCAGACTGCTAGACTCTGGAGTTCCCTCCCTGTTGTCTGTTTCTTTTGACTGTATTGACATGCAGAAGTTTAAATGTAACGCAAACTGACATCTCGCTCATCTCCTTTAAACATGATCCCAAATAGTAGCTATTTAAAATGCCTCGCCACGGGACAGAGTTAGACACCAGGGTCGTTTTTGAACATGGAGAAAAGGAACAAAAATAAAAATTGTCTCCGTCGTGAAAACAAGAAATTCAAGTGCCGCATCTGAAGAACAGATGGTATTTATTTGCTCCCCACTGAGCAAATTAGGCACAAGGCCGTTTTTAATGTGAGGTAAAAACCAGCTCCCCTAAAAGTAGGCAAAAAGGGGGCACTCTGATTACCAAAAATAATAATTGTCCCAGTATAGAGGGTTTCCCCTCCATTAACTGGTACAAATTATCTTAAGTGCAGCATCTGCCGGAACAGATACTACACTTTGATCTTGGCCCAAAGATCCCAAATAGTAACCATTCACTTCCAAGTGGCAACATGCCTTGTTTGGGGGTGAAGAACAGTTAAAAAAAAATCTTTTTTTGAATTTATATACGCATAGTATCTTCATCAATGTAAAAGTACATTTATAGCAGATTAAAATGTTAAGCTTGAAAAACCAATAAGAGAAAGAGGCTAGTTGTTATTGTTCCGGCCCAGATATAGCAACAATACTTCATTTATGGATGAATAGTGGGTTGTAGAGATACAACATACTGACAGGTGTGAGAAGTTTTCTAACCCAATAGAGGGAGCCCACCTCAATAGATTTGGCAGTATTTTCTATATATTCGTCCCAATTGATGTTAGCTGTGAATGTTAGGTGAAGAAGTTTGCAAGTTGAACTCTATTAGCTTTATCAATCAGTAGTTGTAAAGGTTTCTTAAAATTGTTAAACGAAAAGAGATTTATTTAATGATATTCTTATTAGCATATATGGACATAAAAATACATTTTCAATGTATTAAAATATTATAAAGCAGATAAAAAGCATGGAAACTGGTGCAAAATATTCTAAAATATATATTAAACAAAGAAACTTTTGTCTATATGACATATTCTTTTTATACTCTATATTTACAGTATAATTATTATACTCTAGCAAGGTGACCCGAGGTTGCTTGGGGTTGAATGATGATCATCAAATGTTTTACACTCCCATATTTTGTCATTGAAATTGGTGAAATCTATTTTTCAATCAAATCGATTGATCGCCTGCTCTAGTTGGGGACCCATCACGGTGCACAGGAAGAAAGCTTACCTGCCTCTTGCAGTGACTTAACAATACATTGTAGTTTACATTGCACTGTAGAAAACCTAATATTGATTTTTATAACAGGGTTTGTACAAACTGGAAAAGTCATTGAATTTTTACTTTTGACTTGAAAAGGCCTTATTTCTATTATTAACCTTGAAAAGCCTTGAAAATTGTCTTCTTTATGTCCTGTAAAAATTGGTATCAAAATTTATTATATAAATCTTGCCTGTCTGTTTAAATGTATGTGTGTCTGCCTAAAACTTTCAACAGAGGCGATGGATTTTCACGAGATCAGTATCATTTTGAAGCTCGACCCTTTGGACAAAAAATATCGAAAAATTGGCTAAAAACATTAATTCCTTCACCCTCAACTGGGCACTTTTCTACAAGAATGGGTTGCTTTTTTCCCCTCTTTTCAATTGACTAGCCTTAATTTAAGCCTTTGTCACTTGTGGTTTGGCAATTAACGCAACGGCAAAGACATTTGGGGTTTTTTTCACATTCTTTTCCTCCTTTGCAATACAGGTTTGGGCCTGCCTGCCTATACCACTTTTATTGCTCAACACACACCGCCAAACACCTAGGCAACATGAGGCACCCAGGCTAGTATTAAAAATAAAATCAAAATAAATACTATTAAATTATTTTTTAAGTATTGATAAAAATACCATTAAAATATTTTTTAAATATTGAAAATAAATTCAAAATAAATTTTTCTTAAATTGCATAGTACTATTGTGCAAACAAGAGTTCCATCCCTTTATCACAAAACTACCTCGGGTAGTTTCATGATAAAGATTGAAATCTTCATCTGTTTTTGTTCTCATTCATAATTTAATTTAAACAAAAACTTTCGACAGAGGCCACAGATTTTCGCCAGATCAGTATCACTTTCAAGCTCGAACCTTCCAATGAAAAATATTGTAAACTTGGCCAAAAACATTCATTCCTTCACCCTCAACCAGACCCTTTTCTACAAGGAGGGATGGAAAAAAATTGTTCCTTCATGACAAGATGGCTTCTACGCATGCGTCAACACACGCAAAAGACGTATCTTGAATTCGTTTAAATATTATAAAAACCAACCTACATTTGCCCACACGTCTATAGCATAAAGTGACAGCGTCGTTATCTTAAGATTGCAGGTTCAATCCGAGTTATCAGATATATTTTTTTTATCGATTTTTAAACTTTTAATATTGAAACAAGGTTATTTATACCATTTTTTTTTTTTATCACTTTTCGCTGTGTTTTTTTTTTTGTTTTACCGAACACGTTCATTATTTTTTTTTTCCCCCTTTTTTGTGGTTTTCATTTTTCCGAGTATTTTAAAGAAGTTTTACGTTCGTTTGCTGTTTTTTTTTTTTTTTTGTTTTGGTTTTTCCGATTTTTTAAAAAGTTTAAGCAGGGGAATTACTTCGCTTATTCTTTACCCCCCCCCTACACACACATCCAAACAGCCGGGTACCCTCGCTAGTCTATAATATAAATCTCACTTGTCTGTTTAAATGTATGTATGTTTGTATGTCTGTCTCTTCTCCGTTCTGTGGATTTTGAATTGTTTTTACTTTTTTTATTCATGTTGAGTTCGCTTATTCGTACCAACCGTCCTCATCATCATCATAAACATTGAGGATTTGTGCCGTTATGGCGCATCTTAAATTTAAAGCTGTACTAGCGGCGAAGCGAATGACTATCTCTTCTATGTGCTGTGTATTTTGGATTGTTTTTACTTTTTTTTAGTCATGTTGAGTTCACATATTCGTACTAACCATCATCATCATCATGAACCCTCCTTCATACATATTCTACATGTATGTGTACGCGTATATATGCATCTGTATGTACGTGTGTATGTGTACATGCATCTGTATGTACGTGTGTATATGTATGCATGTGTATGCGCATGTTGGCATGTGTGTGTTCTTGCATATGTATGTTTACGTGCATCTGTATGTATCCTTGTATGTGTACGTGCATGTGTTTATTTCCATGTGTATGTGGGGTGGAGAGGGCTCCTGAAAGCCGTTGTGAAGGCAACTCCTCTAGGAGAAGCAAATCTCTGATTTAAAAAAACCATAAAGAAGGAGACCAGTACCCGCATTAAGCTGGTCTGCAGTTTGACTTGTTGCTGGCTAGCTTGCTCTTGCTTGTTGCTGGATCTCAACATTTTGGACTGAGAGAGAGAGACTTAGCTGTCGTACAAAGCTAAAACTCTGTAACATTTTTTTTTTTTTTTTTACACAGTGGTCACCACTTATCAAGGCCCGGAAGCCACTCAGGGATAATGGTTATTGCAAGTACATTACGTTAGTGTGGAGATTTGATGAAGTGTTTACTTAAGGGGGTGGTTCATTAGAAATTTGTTAATGTTGGACTTGAACACATCCAAGTTGTAGTCAGGTGGAAAGCAGGCAGACGGAGTTCCACAGGCATGCAGTTCTAAGAAAGAAGCTTTGTTCATGGAATCCACGTTTTGATTTAGGCACAGATAAAGAGTGGGGGAAATCTTTCACAGTGGATTCGGCTAGATAGGTGTTTTTCGTGAAAGATTGGCGAGGGGGGGGGCGAGATTGGAGTTCAGACGAGCACTTGCCATTGAAATAACGATAAAACAAAGATAGGCTCGCAATGTCTCTTCTGTGGGAGAGAAGTTGCAGGGTGGAGAAAAGGGCATCCCCCACTAAGCCACAAAGTCTATGTTGTATTCTGTCAAGGCAGGATAGGCTGTTTTTAACAGCTCCTGCCCAAATATGGCAGCAGTATTCCATCCTTGGACGTACTTGGCTTTTATATAGATAGAGAATTGCATCAGTAGTGAGATATCTTCTGGAGCAGTAGAAGGATCCCACCATCTTTCCAGCGACCTTGGCAACAGATTGATGTACGTGTTCCATTTCAGATCAGGAGTAAAGGTCAAACCCAGAAGCTTGTCAAAACACGGGGCCTCTCCCAGACGAGAGCCATCCATCCCAATTGATGCCAGATGGGGATCAGTGTTGATGATGTGAGGATAGGAGTTTGGTTTTAGATGCATTAAAGGTAACCAGCCACGTCTTCCCCCACTGAACCACGCGCTCGAGATCAGAGGAGAGAGAATCAGAGAGAACTTTGTCATTTACAGCCTTTGATGTGTTGCCGTAGATGGTCGTGTCATCAGCATAGATGTCAACGAATGATTTAAGTATGTGTTTAGGGAGGTCATTGATGTAGATCAGGAAGAGAATTGGGCCCAGGATTGACCCCTGAGGGACTCCAGCATTAATACTGCAGGCCTCTGATTTTTGTCCATCGACCACTACTCTTATGAGCCTATCGGAGAGAAATGATTTAATGATTGAGAAAACATTTCCAGTTATACTGTAGCTGGAAATCTTGTGAAGTAGACCCTTATGCCATACCTTGTCGAAGGCTTTTGATATGTCAAGAGCAATTGCCCTAGAAAGGAAGCCTTTGTCAAGAGATTCACTAATCCTGTGAGATATAACCGTCAGCACATCTGCGGTAGATCTTGCAGAGCAGAAACCATATTGTGTGTCACTAAGAAGGTTGTTTCTTCTGAGGTGGTTGACTATTTCTCTATTTAATATGGATTCCAGCAACTTACTCATAACACACAGGAGACTTATTGGTCTGTACTGAGAGGGAGATGACTTATCACCTGAATTCTTAAATACAGGGCAAACTGATGAGGTCTTCCAGGGAGTCGGAAAGCACTTCTCCTTAAGGCAGCGCTTAAACAGTTTCGTAAGTATGGGAGCAAGTTCTGGTTGAAGCTTTTTTAACACTATAATTGGGATGCCGTCAGGAATCTAGGTTCTTGATTAGCTTGGCGACTTCATGCACAGATATTTGTATCTTTTGTATAGATACTCCTTCAGACATTTGTCTATAAAAAATAGTCCTGTGGCGATGCAAATTTTGTGACGCATGTAATCCTGAAATGCTGGAAGCATGTAATAATTGATCTGCCACCATTATATGTATCTATGTGTATGTATGTTTATATATGTAAATATGTATGTATATCTTTGTGTGTTTGTATACATATGTTTGTGCGTGTATGTATGTATATGTATATATAAAAAAAAAATAATCATCTCCGGGCTCATCAACTCTCAGTGACTGAGGGAGTGGCACTCGTCTGACAAGACATTGCAATCATCATGTTTGCCTAAAACTTTTGACAGCGGCGACGGATTTTCACAAGATCAGAATCATTTTGAAGCTCGACATCTCAGACAACAAATATCGAAAAATTGGCCAAAACATTAATTCCTTCACCCTCCACTGGGCAGTTTTCTACAAGGAGGCGTTAATATTTTGCAAGCCGTTCTTGCAAGTCATCATATCGGTTGGATTGACTTTGCCTAATTTTAATGATCCGAACTTCTGGTCATGTCATGGAGTAGCGGTAAAACGTCAGATTTTCTTTCCCGCCTTCACGTCACGGGTTCGAGGCTGCCTGCCTACATTATTTTTGCTCAACACACACCTACAAACACCTTGGCAATGGCAGGCATGTCATAGATTAAGATTCACAAGAAGCACTCGTCTAGCTGTAAACACTATCAATAATTTCCCCCACTCTTTATCTGTGCCTAAACCTAAACTTAGATTCCATGAACAAAGCTTCTTTCTTAGAACTGCACGCCTGTGGAATTGTCTTCCGTTTTCCTGCTTTCCGGCTGACTACAATATGGTTGTGTTCAAGTCTAAAGTAAATAAGTTCTTGATGAGCCGTCCCATATAAGTTATTAAATTTACCAAATTTTCATTACTATTGATTACTATATTGACCAATTTCTACTGTACACTCTTTAACCCTTATCCTTGAGTGGCCTCTGGGCCTTGATAATGTGGTGATGCCTTTGTAAAAAAAAAAAAAAAAAAATGCTTCCATTTCCAATTTCTCTCTCTCTCTAAAAATAATACATTTTTTACTTATTTTTTTTTTTCTTTTTATACATGGCTTTAAACAGATAAAAGAAAAATCAGCTATGCTTGCTTTTTTGTTTACATATTAATACATAAGCTGTATTAATGCTACTACAAATTTTGATGAATTACACCTCTTTCATTTTGTGCATACATATTAGCAATGTTGTGGTAGTATGAAGTGAGGAACAAGTAGAATTTTTTGTATTTTCTTTCATTGCAGTATGTTGACCTAGAAAATGCTTACCTGTGTGGCTATTTAAAAATCAAGGGACTTACAGATGAGTATCCAACGCTTACAACATTCTTTGATGGTGAGATCATTAGTGAGAAACATCCGTTTCTCACTCGGAAGTGGGATGCAGATGAAGATGTTGACAGAAAACATTGGGTATGTACCACAATTCAGATTTAAAACAAATATATTTCATTTTTTTTTTCTTTGTTAAAGATGTTTTTTTAGATTTTTTATTTACTTTTTTTTTAAGATTTGAAACCTTATATGTATAACTTTATTAAACATTTCAAAATCACAAGAATATACATCTAATTCACATTCATATTGCTTGAATTACTGAGCCTTACACATGTTTCATTGAATGGCGTAATCCAAACTAATCATCAGAGACTTTTAATCCCAGAAGAAAATGTACAGTTTTTTTTTGGGGGTTTTTTTTTTTTTTTACTGTACATTTCTTGTTTGATGAACTAATGAAAAGTATCTGATTTTTTTGGTTTATGCTATTCAATGAAACCTGTGGGGGTTTTTTTTGTCTTTAGTTTTTGTGTGTGTGTTCACAAAAAAAATTGTTGTGGGGAAAGTTTTTTTTTTATTTTTTATTTTTTTATTGATGCGGAAAAGATTTCTACAAAAATTTTTTTTTTTTTTTTTATCTGGTATTTAATCCAATCTCATTTCGTCGCCAAACTTTGTTATGTTCGGAGAAATTGTGATGTCAGAATTATTGGATAACATAGAACAAGCAGGCAAGCTCATTGTATCTTTAAAAACAATTTATTTGTG
Organism: Euprymna scolopes; assembly: GCF_053919585.1. Classification (NCBI taxonomy): domain Eukaryota; kingdom Metazoa; phylum Mollusca; class Cephalopoda; order Sepiida; family Sepiolidae; genus Euprymna; species Euprymna scolopes. The sequence continues at coordinate 102,718,968 of NC_136511.1, read as the reverse complement.
GCAGAAACATTATTTACAGAACGATATTGGTAAGACATGTAAATTGATTATGTAGTAGAGCTGACATCTATTCAATGTAGCCGTCTTCAGCCTCAATCACTGCCTCAATACGGTTTCCACACGTGCCAGCAGGTGTTCAGCAAATAATCAGTGGATGATGGCGATTAGGCTGATTTTAGTGTTGTAGGAGGTCATGTTGGTGATGTTCTCAACGTATGACCAAACAAAGTAGGCCAGCAGGTTCAGGGGAGGGGGAGGGGGTCAGTGAGAGAAGGGTACAAAATCATAGCATTCTTTCTGAAGCCAAGCCCGGATCTCTTTGGACTTGTGGGCCAGCACCAAGTCCTGCTGCAACACCCAGGGTCTGTCAGCGGCCACCTGATTGCGCCAGTGGATCACCACACTCTTCAGCACATCCAGGTCCACTTTGGTGTTAACTTTCAAACTGACTTTGAAGATGTGAGTTGGCATGATGTGGCCTTCACTTGAAACCACACCAAAGAACATAACTGTGGCTAGAAACTTTGTTTTCATCATCCTGTCCATTATTTTGTATAGAAATAATGTTTTCTTTGAAGGGCTATTCAGATAAAAGCCTGCCTTTTGATGTGATTTGCCACCTGCACATGTGCAAACCATCAATATCTTTCTTTTTAAATAGCTAAATTTGCAACGTCCTAGCATCTGCATAATCATGGTAACATTGATAAGAGTGTTTGGTTATTAAATTCAGTTATGCAAGTTTGTGCCCAGCAAGTCTCATTTTTCTAAGCAAAAAAAAATTTTTTTTTTAATGGGGTTTTGCTTGTGACTGATGACACCAAATCCTGTTTTTTTTTTTGTTTGTTTTTTTTTACGAATGCTAGTATGTAAATAAAAGGATAATGAAAGAGAACGATGTTAGTAAACAAATGTGTCTATGAGCATGGACAAAAACAAAAGGTAAAAAAAAAAATCCATGTGTTAAATTAATATCCCGTTAGTAGAAAGACAAATTATATATACACCCGTTTCTAAGGAAAGAGTTCATATATAAAAATGTAATACATACACAGGTGTGAAAGTTGAGCTGTGTATGTATTACATTTTTTAGTCCACATGTCAGCCGTAGCCATGTTGGAATCTTTGAAGCTCAAAGCCAGAAATGCTGTGGAATTAGTCAGCTCGCTATGCAATCTCCTGACTAGAAAGAGTTTCGTTGGTATACCCTCTTATCAACTTCAGTAGTGAACTTAGAAAGAGTACTGAAAAAGGGCCTTTGAGTGAACAAACCAGAAAGGAAGTTAAATGCTTGCACCAAACAATGCTGAGCTTAGAAATTAAGCCCAGATTCAAAATTGTAATGGTGATTTGTTGTACCTATTTACAATGCCTCCCCACGGGACAGAGTTAGACACCAGGGTCGTTTTTTAGTGTGGAGATTTGTTGTAGCCAAATTGCTTTTGTTGTTGTTGTTGTGGTCGTTTGTAGTTGTTGCTGCTAACTTTAAATATATTTGGTGATGAAAGGCAGATTGGTGACAGAACTTGACAATGAATAATCACAGCAGAAAGAATGGCAACAGAGTTTGACTGAGATGGGTTCAAGCAAGTGTCAAACAATGGAGTTAGTCTTGGCTGAGATTCAGAGGTTAGGAATTTAGCTCAGAATATTATGATAGAAATTGGGTAGAATTTAATTATTTAAGAGGGCAGTTCAGAAATACACTTTTTACATTAGACTTGAAAACGACTATGTTATAGTCAGCTGGGAAGCAGCCCTGTAGTAATATGTTCCACATACAAGCAGTTGTAAGAAAAAAACTTCTCATAAAAGTTTCGTTTAATTTTAGATAGAGAGAAATAAACGATTGACAGTGGTTGAAGCTAGACGAGTTTATCTTGTGAATATTTTACACGGTGGATGAACAAAATGATAAAAGCTCTGTCAAGCATCTATTATAAGTATAATAACTGTTTATTTATCTTTTTTTTTCTTCAGGGGAAATTTTTATCATTTTTTAAATTTGCAAAGAACTTTAATTCCGACACATTTGACTATGAAGAACTTCGAAAGACAGATTGCGTTTTTATGCGGTGGAAGGTAAGTTCATTTTTCATTTTTATTTTCACAATTTGTCATCGTATGTTAACTGCAGTTGAAATATTAGGGTTGACTGGGATCTCCAACTTTAGTTAGTAATATACCAGAAGACTACAGCAGAACGATTCTTTAAGAACAATTTCTTGAACTGCTCTTCCAAATGATATAAACGCATTTATAGATTTTTATATGAATCTGTGTCATGGCGTTGCCTATGAAAGTAGATTAACTCAAGAAATTCCATGCCCAATTTTGAACTATTTGATTATAACCTGCTTATATGTATATAATATGTATATGTATATGATATATATATATATATATATATGTATATGATATATATATGTATATGATATATATATATGTATATGATATATATATATGTATATGATATATATATATGTATATGATATATATATATGTATATGATATATATATATGTATATGATATATATATATGTATATGATATATATATATGTATATGATATATATATATGTATATGATATATATATATGTATATGATATATATATATGTATATGATATATATATATATATATGTATATGATATATATATATGTATATGATATATATATATGTATATGATATATATATATATATGTATATGATATATATATATGTATATGATATATATATATATGTATATGATATATATATATGTATATGATATATATATATGTATATGATATATATATGTATATGATATATATATATGTATATGATATATATATGTATATGATATATATATGTATATGATATATATATGTATATGATATATATATGTATATGATATATATATGTATATGATATATATATGTATATGATATGTATATGATATATATAGTATATGATATATATATGATATATATATGTATATGTTATGTATATGATATATATATGTATATGATATATATATGTATATGATATATATATGTATATGATATATATATGTATATGATATATATATATGTATATGATATATATGTATATGATATATATATATATGTATATGATATATATATGATTATATATATATATGTATATGATATATATATAGTATATGATATATATATGTATATGATATATATATGTATATGATATATATATATGTATATGATATATATATGTATATGATATATATATATGTATATGATATATATGTATATGATATATATGTATATGATATATATGTATATGATATATATATATATGTATATGATATATATATATGTATATGATATATATATATATGTATATGATATATATATATATGTATATGATATATATATATATGTATATGATATATATATGTATGTATATGATATATATATATATGTATATGATATATATATATATGTATATGATATATATATATGTATATGATATATATATATGTATATGATATATATATATATGTATGATATATATATATGTATGATATATATATATGTATGATATATATATATATGTATATGATATATATATATATGTATATGATATATATATATATGTATATGATATATATATATGTATGATATATATATATATGTATATGATATATATATGTATATGATATATATATATATGTATATGATATATATATATATGTATATGATATATATATATATGTATATGATATATATATATATATCTATATGATATATATATATGTATATGATATATATATATGTATATGATATATATATATGTATATGATATATATATATATATGTATATGATATATATATGTATATGATATATATATATGTATATGATATATATATATATGTATATGATATATATATATATGTATATGATATGTATATGATATATATATATATGTATATGATATATTATGTATATGATATATATGTATATGATATATATATATGTATATGATATATATATATGTATATGATATATATATTGTATATGATATATATATATGTATATGATATATATATATGTATATGATATATATATATATGTATATGATATATATATATGTATATGATATATATATATGTATATGATATATATATATGTATATGATATATATATATGTATATGATATATATATATGTATATGATATATATATATGTATATGATATATATATATATATGTATATGATATATATATATATGTATATGATATATATATATATGTATATGATATATATATATGTATATGATATATATATATATGTATATGATATATATATATATGTATATGATATATATATATATATGTATATGATATATATATATGTATATGATATATATGTATATGATATATATATATATGTATATGATATATATATATGTATATGATATATATATATTTATATGATATATATATATATTTATATGATATATATATATGTATATGATATATATATATGTATATGATATATATATATGTATATGATATATATATATATGTATATGATATATGTACATATGTATATGATATATATATATATGTATATGATATATATATGTATATGATATATATATATATATGTATATGATATATATATATATGTATATGATATATATATGTATATGATATATATATATATATATGATATATATATATATGTATATGATATATATATATATATGTATATGATATATATATATATATGTATATGATATATATATATGTATA